>NC_058130.1:245035119-245045072 GCF_016433145.1 Gracilinanus agilis | reverse complement strand
TGGTCTTGATCAAGGACACATGACAAAACTAGTGGAAATGCGCATCCGCCATGGGTGGGGGGGTGCAGGGTGGGGTTTGAAGGGTAAAAGTGGAGCATGAATCATGTAACCATGTTAAAAATGAATATTAATAAATGTTAAAAAAAAGTATATATAAGGTTCTGGGTTAAGATGGCGGCAGAGTAAAAAGCAGTTGGTTAATATCTCCTAACCTACACATATAGGACTCCTCAAGAGGACATAAAAACAAATCCAGACGAACAAAGGGACCCAACAACAGGGCAAAACATTGAAGGAATGTGGGATCAGGACATTTCCATGCTATAAGGGGGTGAAATAGCTCTCACTAAAATGTGAGCTCTGCAACCCCGCCTCATCCCCACCCTCCCACAAACCACCTACAGGGCCAAAGCCAGCTCACAAAAGTTAGAGCAAGTTTGGGGCATCCATTAAGTCCTTGGCAACTACCTGGGATCACCAGGGCCTGCGCCTGAGAGCAGCAAGACTTAAGAAACCAAGAGGCTAAAGAACATACAGACTTTGAACACAGACCTTGAGCGCAGGTGCGGACGCAGGCACAGATGCGGATCCTGAGCATAGGCATAGAACTTGGGTGGGGACCCAGTGCAAAGGGGGTGCATGACTGTGAAATCAGTGACCTGAGAATGTTAAAGGAGCTTCAGGCAGAGGAACAAGCAAGGGGTCCACCAGGAGGCTTGACCCTAAGAACAACTAAAGGAGCCTAAAGAGGGCAGACAGACCCTGGGTATGAGTATAAAGCTGAGAAGGCCCTGGGCTATCAATGGCAAGCCAGACACAAGAACCCCAGAAGAGAAAGATCAAGAAGAAATCTTTAACACTCGACAACTTTTACACAGAAAAAATCCAGACAACAGAGCAAACAGCAGAGGAGAACAAACAAGTAATGATATCCAAACCTTCCCCCAAAAAGAAAACTGGTCACAAGCTCTTGAAGAATTCAAATCTGAGATTACAAGAAAGATGGAAGGGATCTGGCAAGAAAATAACAGTTTAAAAGGCAGAGTTTTGCAATTGGAAAGTGAGGCTCAGAAATAAAATGAAATGATAAGCAAATTGAAGACCAGAAATGACCAGTGGGAAGCCCTGAAGAACCAAACAGACCATATGGAAAAGGAAAGCTAAAAGATTATAGCCAAAAACCAGTCTCTAAAGGCTAGAATTTGGCAATCAGAAAAAGATGCCCTCAAATCAAAAGAATTGATTAGCAAATTGGAGACCAAAATCGAACAGCTGAAAACAGGATAGACCAAAACAAAAAGGAAAATTAAAAGTTTATAGTGGAAAACCAGTATCTAAAGACAAGAATTGGGGAAGTAGAAGCCAATGATCTCTCAAGACAGCCAGAACAAATAAAGCAAAGTCAAAAGTCTGATAAAATAGAAAGAAACATGAAATATCTCACTGAGAAATCAACAGATCAAGAAAAAAAGGTCTAGAAAAGACAATTTGAGAATCATTGGTCTTCCTGAAAAAGCAGAAATTAATAGAACTTTGGACTCCATACTAAAAAATTATTCAGCAAAACTGCCCTGAAGTTCTACAACAAGAGGGCAATATAGACATTGAAGGATCCATAGATCATCATCTACACTAAACCCTGAAAAGACAACCCCCAGGAATATAAAGGCCAAATTCAAGAGCTTCCTAGTAAAAGAAAAAAAATTTACAAGAAGCCATGAAGAGACAATTTAGATACCAAGGAGCACCAATCAGGATCACACAGGATCTGGCAGCCTCCACACTAAAAGACCACAAGGCTTGGAATACGATATTCAGAAAGGCAAGAGAACTGGGCCTACAACTAAGGATCTCCTACCCATCAAAACTGAGTATATACTTCCAGGGGAAAGTATGGGCATTCAACAAGATAGAAGATTTCCAAGTATTTGCACAGAAAAGACCAGGACTAAATGGAAAGTTTGATAACCAACCACAAAAACCAAGAGAAACATAAAAAGGTAAATAAGAAACAGAGGAGAAAGAAAGAAAACATTTATTTTTAAATTTGCCTCTTTAAGGGCTTCAATAAGATCTAATTATTTGTACTCCTATATGGAGAAATGTTATGTGTAATTCTCTGAAGTGAACTCTATTCACTATTATAGTATCCACTATTATAGTAATTAGAAGAATTATTAACAGGTAGAGGTTGAAGTACTAAATGGTCTAAGATTATATGGGTGTGGGTGGGAAAGAGAGGGTGAATAGTAGATAGCACCAAGAGAAACTTGAATGAGTAAGAAAAATAGGATTTGCTATTACACACAAAGAGGGCATGGGACAGGGAGGGAACGAATACTATTATAAGAAGGAGAGGAAGAGAGCATTATGAGGTAATATTTAAACCTTACCCTCAGTGGAATTAACCCTGAGAGGGAAGAGTAGCTATATACTTGGGATATAGAATTCTATCCAATCCTAATGAGAAAGTCAGAAGGGATATACCAAGGGGAGCAGGGAAGTGGGAAGTCAAAAAAGTGAAGGGAGGAGACTTGACAGGAATTCATTAGTCCTTAAAAATAAAAAAGGGGAGGGGGCAGCTGGGTAGCTCAGTGGAGTGAGAGTCAGGCCTAGAGATGGGAGGTCCTAGGTTCAAACCTGGCCTCAGCCACTTCCCAGCTGTGTGACCCTGGGCAAGTCACTTGACCCCCAATGCCCACCCTTGCCAATCTTCCACCTATGAGACAATAGACCAAAGTACAAGGGTTTAAAAAAAAAAACTCTAAAAAAATAAATAAAAAGAGGGGAATAATTAAGGAGGGGATAGAAAAGGTAGTAAGTCAGGAGAGGGGAAAAGGGTTACAGGTTTAATAAAAATCGCCGGATTAAAAGGAAATAACATGAGAAGAAGGGGTAGAACTAGGAGAGGATACCAAAATGTTGGGGAATACACAACTGATAATTATAACTATGAACAGGAATGGGATGAACTCACCCATAATACAGAAGCCAATAGCAGAATGGATTAGAAACCAAAATCCTACCATATACTGTCTATAAGAAACACATATGAGGTAGGTGGACATACACAAATTTAATGTAAAGGGCTTGAGCAAAATCTTTTGGGCTTTGAATGAGAAAAAAAAGGCAGGAGCAGCAATTATGATTTCTGACAAACCCAAAATAAAAATAAATATGATTTAAAAAAAAAGGGAAGGTCATTACATCCTGATTAAAGGCTGTATAGACAATGAAGAAATAACATTGCTCAATATGAATGCACCAAATGGTATAGCAACCAGATTCATAAAGGAGAAACTGGCAGATCTCAAGAAGGAAATAGATAGTAAAACCATAATACTGGGAGATCTAAATATCCCTCTTTCAGATCTAGATAAATCAAACCAAAAAAATAAGTAAGAAAGAGGTAAGAGAGATGAATGAAGTCCTAGAAAAATTAGAATTATTAGATATGTGGAGAAAAATAAATAGCCACAAAAAGGAATACACCTTCTTTTCAGCTGCACATAGTACATTCACAAATATTGACCATGTAATAAGGCATAGAAACATTGAAAACAAATGCAAAAGAGCAGTAATAATAAATAAAACCTTCTCAGACCATAATGCAATAGAAATAATAATTAGTAAGGGCACCTGAACAGGCAAATCAAAAACTAATTGGAAATTAAATATGATTCCCCAAAACCAGCTAGTCAAAGAAGAAATCATAGAAACAATGAACAATTTCATTGAAGAGAATGACAATAATGAAACATCCTACCAAACTCTGTGGGATGTAGCCAAGGCAGTACTCAGGGGGAAATTTATATCCTTGAGTGCATATGCTAACAAACTAGGGAGGACAGAGATTAATGAATTCGGCATGCAAGTTAAAAAACAAGAAAGTGAGCAAATTAAAAATCCCCTGATGAAAACTAAATTAGAAATACTAAAAATCAAGGGAGAAATTAGTAAAATTGACAGTAACAGAACTATTGAATTAATAAATAAGACTAGAAGCTGGTATTTTGAAAAAAAAAACAATAAAATAGACAAAGTACAAATCAATCTAATAAAAAAGTAAAGAAGAAAACCAAATTGACAGTATCCAAGATGAAAAGGGAGACCTCACCTCTAATGAAGGGGAAATTAAGGCAATCATTAAGAACTATTTCGCCCAATTATATGGCAACAAATATAACAATTTAGGAGATATGGATGAATATTTACAAAAATATAAATTGCCTAGATTAACAGCAGAAGAAGTAGAATACCTAAATAATCCCATATCAGAAATAGAAATTGAACAAGCCATCAAAGAACTCCCTAAGAAAAAATCACCAGGACCTGATGGATTCACAAGTGAATCCTATCAAACATTCAAAGATCAACTAATCCCAATACTATACAAATTATTTGATATGATAAGCAAAGAAGGAATCGTACCAAATTCCTTTTATGACACAAATATGGTACTGATTCTAAAGCCAGGTAGATCAAAAATAGAGAAAGAAAATTACAGACCAATGTCCCTAATGAACATAGATGCAAAAATCTTAAATAGGATACTAGCAAAAATACTCCAGCAATGGATCATGAGGTTTATTCATTATGATCAGGTGGAATTCATACCAAGAATGCAAGGATGGTTCAACATTAGGAAAACCATCCACATAATTGACCATATCAACAAGCTAACAAACCAAAATCGCATGATTATCTCAATAGATGCTGAAAAAGCCTTTGACAAAATACAGCACCCATTCCTATTGAAAACCCTGGAAAGTATAGGAATAGAAGGACCTTTCCTAAAAATAATAAACAGTATATATCTAAAACCATCAATAAGCATTATATGCAATGGGGATAGAAGCATTCCCAGTAAGATCAGGCGTGAAACAAGGATGCCCATTATCACCTCTATTATTTAACATTGTACTAGAAACACTAGCAGTATCAATTAGAGAAGAAAAAGAAATTTAATATATCAAAATAGGCAATGAGGAGACTAAGCTATCACTCTTTACAAATGATTTGATGGTATACTTAAAAAGTCCTAGAGAATCAACTAAAAAGCTAGTAGAAATAATCAACAACTTTAGAAAAGTTACAGGATACAACATAAATGCACATAAATCATCAGCATTTCTATATATTTCCAACACATCACAGCAGTAAGATGTAGAAAGAGAAACACCATTTAAAATCACCCTAAACAATGTAAAATACTTAGGAATCTATCTACCAAAAAAAAACACAGGAACTATATGAACACAAGTACAAGAAAACTTTCCACAAAAACTAGATCTAAACAGTAGGAAAAACATTGATTGCTCATAGGTAGGATGAGGTAACAAAATAAAAATTACCATTATACCCAAGTTATTTCACCTATTTAGTGCCATACCTATCAAACGACCAAAAAACTTCTATACTGAATTATAAAAAAACTATAACAAAGTTCATTTGGAAGAACACAAGATCAAGAATATCAAGGGAAATAATGAAAAAAAAATGTGAAGGAAGGTGGCCTAGCAGTACCAGATATTAAACTATACTATAAAGCAGTGATCATCAAAACAATATGGTAGGGGGCAGCTGGGTAGCTCAGTGGAGTGAGAGTCAGGCCTAGAGACAGGAGGTCCTAGGTTCAAACCCGGCCTCAGCCACTTCCCAGCTGTGTGACCCTGGGCAAGTCACTTGACCCCCATTGCCCACCCTTACCACTCTTCCACATATGAGACAATACACTGAAGTACAAGGGTTTTAAAAAAAACCAATATGATACTGGCAAAGAGACAGAAGGGAGACTCAGTGGAATAGACTTGGTATAAGTGATATCAGCAAGACAGTGTATGATATACTCAAAGAGCCCAACTTTTGGGACATGAATCCACTATTTGACAAAAACTGCTGGAAAAATTGGAAAACAATATGGGAGAGATTAGATTTAGATCAACATCTCACACCCTACACCAAGATAAATTCAGAATGGGCGATTGACCTGAATATAAAGAGGGAAACTATAAATAAATTAAGTGAATACAGGATAGTATAGCTATCAGATCTCTGGGAAAGGAAAGCTTTTAAAACCAAGCAAGAGCTAGAGAAAATTACAAAATGTAAAGTAAATGGTTTTGATTATATCAAGCTAAAAAGCTTTTGTACAAACAAAACAATGTAGTCAAAATCAGAAGGGAAATAACAAATTGGGAAAAAATCTATATAACAAAAAACTCTGACAGGGGTCTAATTACTCAAATATACAAGGAGTTAAAGCAATTATATAAAATAATCAAGCCATTCCCTAATTGATAAATGGGCAATTGACATGAATAGGCAATTTTCAGATAAAGAAATCAAAATTATCAGTAAGCACATGAGAAAGTGTTCTAAATTTCTAATAATTAGAGAAATGCAAATCAAAACAACTCTGAAGTATCAACTCACACCTAGCAGATTAGCTAAGTTGTGAATGTTGTAGGGGATGTGGCAAAATTGGGACATTAATGCATTGCTGGTGGAGGTGTGAACTGATCCAACCATTCTGGATGGCAATTTCGAACTATACTCAAATGGCTATAAAATATTGCCTGCCCTTTGATCCAGCCATACCATTGTTGGGTTTCTGCCCCAAAGAGATCATAGATAAACAGACTTGTATGAAAATATTTATAGCTGTGTTTCTTTGTGGTGGCAAAAACTTGGAAATCGAGGGTATTGTCTTCTATTTGAGAATGGCTGAACAAATTGTGGTATATGCTGGTGATGGAATACTATTGTGCTAAAAGGAATAATAAACTGGAGGAAGTCCATGTGGACTGGAAAGACCTCCAGGAATTGATGTAGAGTGAAAGGAGCAGAGCCAGAAGAACATTATACACAGAGACCAATACACTGTGGTAAAATGAATGTAATGGATTTCTGTACTAGCAGCAATGCAATGATCCATAACAATTCTGAGGGACTTTTGGAAAAGAACACTACCCACATTCAGAGGAAGTGCTACAGGAGAGGAAACACAGAAGAAAAGCAACTGCTTGAACACATGGGTTGAAGCAGACATGATTTTGGATGTAAACTACCACACCAATGCAACTATCAACAATTTGGAAATAAGTCTTGATAGATGAAACATGTTAAAACCAGTGGAAATGAGCATTGACTATTGGGGGGAGGAGGTTGGGGGGTGAAGGGGAAAGTAAGAACATGAATCATGTAACCATGATATTTTTTCTAAAAAATAAAATTATTAAAAAAAAGTATATGTAAGCTGAGTGTCACTGGAATCCTAGTCCCTGATCTGACAGATATAATTACAATTTTGGAAAACTTCTTATGAAATCTCCCAAGCTAGTTTTTCCATTTATTAAACCACCCAGAACACTGGGAAGTACATTGTGTCTTTTTGAAAATCTATGGTTTATACCACAACTTAGGTAGTCTCTAGAAATATCATTACCTGTTTGTTTTGGTCTCAAAATAGAGCTCTATAATTCCATATAATCATTCATGCTTTAAAATTTCAAATAAAGGAGATGCTTTATTTAGCCTGAAAAATAAGTATATGACAGTATGGGAATTAACTGATTTCATGATTTCCCCTTAATAGAATTTTATAGCACATGTGAATCAATATAAGAGAAGGAGTATGTCTAAGTTTCTCCTTATTATCATGGTTTTGGTATGTGTTATTCCTTAGTACATATGGAATATGTACTAAGGACTATCATGTGCATTTCTCTAGGACCTTCATAAGTCATTTTCCTTCTTTTTTTTTTATCTCTTTGCTCTAGGTATAGACCTAATGGTTATATAGCTGGTTCAATGGGTATGCAAAGTATTATAGCCCTTTGGTCTCTATTTCTCTTTTCAATGGTTGGATAAATTAAGAACTTCAAAAGAGTGCATTAATGCTCCAATTTTTCCACATTTCCTCCAGCACCTGTCATTTTACTTTTCTGTTATGTTAGCCAATACGATAGGTATGAGGTGCTATGTCAGTTGTTTTAATTTGAATTTCTAATTGACAGTGATTTGGAGCATTTTTATATGACTATAGACAGTTTTAATTTCTTTATCTGAACACTGCCTGTTCATATCCTTTGGCCATTTATCAATTAGAGAATGATGTGTATTCTTATGAATTTGACTCAATTCTCTACATATTTGAGAACTGAGGTCTTTATGAGAAAAATGCTGTAAATATTTTTATTAGTTTCCTGCTTCCCTTCTAATCTTGGATGTATTGAATTTGTTAAATTTTTTTTTTATTTAGTGCAATGAAAATAATCCATTTTATGTTTTTTTTTTATTTAGTGCAATGAAAATAGTCCATTTTATGTTCTTAATGTTCTCAATCTCTTGTTTAGTAATAAATTCTTCACATCCATATATTTGACAAGTAAAATATTTTATGCTCCTCATTTGCTTATATTCTCAATTTTTATGTCTAAATCAAGTAGCCATTTTGACCTTATCTCAATATATGGTGTGAGATTTCAACCTATACCTGGTGTCTGTCAAAGTGCTTACCTTTTTTCCCAGCAGGAAATACTAATTTCTTGAATCTCTGAATTTCTCAAACACCTGATTGGATATCTAATCTCTTCCTCTGATCCACTGCTCTGCTTCTTATCCAGTACTGCAACATTTTCATGATAATCCCTGTGAAATTCAATTTGAGATCTGGCATTCCTTAGCAATTTTCCTTCATATGTTTTCCCATGGATTCCATTGATACTCTTCACCTTTTATTTTTCCAAATGAATTTTATTGTTTTTTTCTAACTCATAAAATATTTTTTGGCAATTTGTATTACACTGAATAAATGAATTAGTTTAGGGAAAATTTTATATTGGCTTAGCTTACGCAGGAGCAAATAATATTTCTCCTATTGTTTAGATCTGTCTTTATTTGTGGGAATAATGTTTTGTAATTGTGTTCATAAAGTTCTTGGGTTTGTCTTATGAGGTAGATTCTTAAGTATTTTATATTGTCTACATTTACTTTAAACATTCATTAATATTCATTTTTATCCTGTTTACATTCTTCATGCCCCTAATTTCCCCTTCGCCCCCCTCCTTCTTCCCCCACCCATAGCCGATGCACATTTCCACTGGTTGTAACTTGTGTCCTTGTTCAGGGCCTATTTCCATATTGTTAATAGTTGCATTGGTGTGGCACATACCCAATCATGTCCGCCTCAGCCTATGCGTTCAAGCAATTGTTTATCTTCTATGTTTCCTCTCCTACAGATCTTCCTCTGAATGTGGGTAGTGTTCTTTATCATAAATCCCTCAGAGCAGTCCTGTGTCATTGCATTGCTGCTGGTACAGAAGTCCATTACATTCGATTTTACCATAGTATATCAGTCTCTGTGTGTAATGTTCTTCTGGCTCTGCTCCTTTCGCTCTGCATCAGTTCCTGGAGGTCTTTCCAGTTCACCTGGAACTCCTCCAGTTTATTATTCCTTTTAGCACAATAGTATTCCATCACAAGCATATACCACAATTTGTTCAGCCATTTCCCAATTGATGGGTATCCCCTCCTTTTCCAGTTTTTTTGCCACCACAAAAAGTGCAGCTATAAATATTTTCGTACAAGTCTGTTTATCTATGATCTCTTTGGTGTACAAACCCAGCAATGGTATGGCTGGATCAAAGGGCAGGCATTCTTTTATAGCCCTTTGAGAATAATTCCAAATTGCCATCCAGAATGGTTGGATTATTTCACAACTCCACCAGCAATGTATTAATGTCCCAATTTTGCCACATCCCCTCCAACATTGATTACTCTCCCCTTCTTTCATTTTACCCAATCTGCTAGGTGTGAGATGGTACCTCAGAGTTGTTTTGATTTGCATTTCTCTAATTATTAGAGATTTAGAACACTTTCTCATGTGCTTATTGATACTTTTGATTTCTTTACCTGAAAATTGCCTATTCATGTCTCTTGCCCATTTATCA
>NC_058130.1:245016320-245032795 GCF_016433145.1 Gracilinanus agilis | reverse complement strand
ATTTTTTCTTAGGGAGTTCTTTGATGGCTTGTTCAATTTCTATTTATGATATGGGATTATTTAGGTATTCTATTTCTTCTGCTGTTAATCTAGGCAATTTATATTTTTGTAAATATTCATCCATATCTCCTAAATTGTTATATTAGTTGCCATATAATTGGGCAAAATAGTTCTTAATGATTGCCTTAATTTCTCCTTCATTAGATGTAAGGTCTCCCTTTTCATCTTAAATAATGTCAATTTGGCTTTCTTCTTTCCTTTTTCTCATTAGATTGACCATTATTATTATTATTATTATTATTATTATTATTATTATTATTATTATTATTATTATTATTCCTATTGACTCCCAGAGGAGCATAGGGCTGCAACCATCTCACACCAAAGGACTCTGTTCTGGGCAACTTCCCCCAACTGGGCCCATGTCACTACAAAGGTCCCTGTCTCATTCTCGACATATCTTCGCCAGGTCTGCCATCTGATGTCCAAGATGTGATGCAGGCACCCTTCAACAAAGACCTGGAGTTTGTTGGCTTTTCCCAGCACGCGTCACGGACTCTGTTGGAGAGCAATCTTCCAGACTAGGCGACAGTTGGTTTTGTTGGTTTAATGAGGCTGCAGTTTCTTTAGCAAGTAAGATTTTTACGGGGTGAGGTTGCTAGCCTCGCGCCCAACCCTCCTCCTTTTTCAGCTGGGCTTGGGACCATCCTTGGTGGAGATTGACCAGTACTTTGTCTATTTTATCTGTTTTTTTCAAAATACCAGCTTCTAATCTTATATATTAATTCAATAGTTCTTTTACTTTCAATTTTATTAATTTCTCCCTTGATTTTTAGTATTTCTAATTTAGTTTTCATCTGGGGATTTTTAATTTGCTCGCTTTCTAATTTTTTGAGTTGCATACCCAATTTATTAATCTCTGCCCTCCTTAATTTGTTAGTATATGCCCTCAAGGATATAAATTTCCCCCTGAGTACTGCCTTGGCTGCATCCCACAGAGTTTGGTAGGATGTCTCATTATTGTCATTCTCTTCAATGAAATTGTTCATTGTTTCTATGATTTCTTCTTTGACTAGCTGGTTTTGGAGAATCATATTGTTTAATTTTCAATTGGTTTTTGATTTGCCTGTCCAGGTGCCCTTACTAATTATTATTTTTATTGCATTATGATCAGAGAAGGTTACATTTATTATATCTGCTCTTTTGCATTTGTTTGCAATGATTCTATGCCCTACTACATGGTCAATCTTTGTAAATGTACCATGTGCAGCTGAAAAGAAGGTGTATTCCTTTTTGTCCCCATTTATTTTTCTCCACATATCAATTAAATCTAATTTTTCTAGGACTTCATTCACCTCTCTTACCTCTTTCTTATTTATTTTTTGGTTTGATTTATCTAGATCTGAAAGAGAAATATTTAGATCTCCCATTATTATGGTTTTACTATCTATTTCCTTCTTGAGCTCTGCCAGTTTCTCCTTTATGAATTTGGATGCTATGCCACTTGGTGCATACATATTGAGCAGTGTTATTTCCTCATTGTTTATACTGCCTTTAATCAGGATGTAATGACCTTCCCTTTCTCTTTTAGTCATATCTTTTTTTACTTTGGCTTTTTCAGAAGTCACAATTGCCACTCCTGCCTTCTTTTCCTCATTTGACAGCCAAAAGATTTTGCTCAAGCCCTTAACCTTAAAGTTGTGTATGTCTACCTGCCTCATATGTGTTTCTTGTAGACAACATATGGTAGGATTTTGGTTTCTAATCCACTCTGCTATTTGCTTCCGTTTTATGAGTGAGTTCATCCCATTCACATTCAGAGTTAAAATTATCAGTTGTGCATTGCTGACATTTTTGTATCCTCCCCTTTTCCTACCCCTTCTTCTTAAACTATTTCCTTTTAAACCATTGGTTTGCTTTAAGCCAGTATCCCTTATCCCCTCCCTTGATTAACTTCCCTTTCCACCCCCTCCCTTATTATTCCCCTTTTTTTATTTTTAAAGGCCTAATGAATTCCCTGCCCCTTCTTCTCCCCTCCCTTTTGTCCTCCCCACTCCCTTGCTCCCCTGTGTTTATCCCTTCTGACTTTGTCAGTAGTGTTAGATAGAGTTTTATATCCCAATGGATAATATAGCTACTCTTCCCTCTCTGGGTTGATTACACTGAGAGTAAGGTTTAAATATTACCTCTTAATGCTGTCTTCCTCTCCTTCTTATAATAGTATTTGTCCCGTCCACTTCCCATGCTCTCTTTGTGTGTAATAAAATATCCTATTTTTCTTATTTACTCAGATTTTTCTTGGTGTCCCCTGCTATCCCCCCTCTTTTTCACCCCCAATGTCATCTTAGACTATTTAGTATCCTGTCTTCTCCCTATGAATTATTCTTCTGGTTGCTATAATAGTGAATATTTTAATAGTGAATAGAGTTCACTACAGAGAATTATACATAGCATTTCTCCACCTAGTAATACAGATAACTAGATCTTATTTAAGCCCTTAAAAAGTCATGTTTAAAAGATTATTAGTTTTCTTTCTTTTCCCTCTCTTTCTTATTTACCTTTTCATGTTTCTCTTGATTTTTGTGGTTGGATATCAAACTTTCCATTTAGTCCTGGTCTCTTTTGTGTAAAAACTTGGAAATCTTCAATTTTCTTGAATGTCCATACTTTCCCCTGGAAGTATATAGTCAGTTTCAATGGGTAGTTGATTTGTGGCTGAAGGCCCAGCTCTTTTGCCTTTCTGAATATTGTATTCCAAGGCTTGCGGTCTTTTAGCATAGAGGCTGCTAGATCCTGTGTGATCCTGATTGATGCTCCTTGATATTTGAATTGTCTCTTTCTGGCTTCTTGTAAAATTTTTTCTTTAATTGAAAGCTCCTGAATTTGGCTATTATATTCCTGGGTGTTGACTTTTCTGGGTCCAGTGTCGAGGGTGATCTATGGATCCTTTCAATGTCTATATTGCCCTCTTGTTGTAGAACTTCAGGGCAATTTTGCTGAATAATTTCTTTAAGTATGGAGTCCAAGTTTCTATTAATTTCTGCCTTTTCTGGAAGACCAATGATTCTCAAATTGTCTCTTCTAGACCAGTTTTCTTGGTCTGTCACTTTCTCCTTGAGTTATTTCATGTTTCCTTCTATTTTATCAGTCTTTTGACTTTGTTTTATTTGTTCTTGTTGTCTTGGGAGATCATTGTTTTCTAATTGTTCTATTCTAGCCTTTAAGGACTGGTTTTCGGCTATAATCTTTTGGTTTTGGGCTATAATCTTTTGGTTTTCAGCTATAATCTTTCGGTTTTCCTTTTCAATCTGTTCATTTCTGGTCTTCAGTTGACTTGTCTCACTTTCCAATTGGGAAATTCTGCCTTTTAAACTGTTATTTTCTTGCCTGATTTCTTCCATCTTACTCAACATTTCATTTTTGAACTCTTCAATAGCTTGTGACCATCTTTCATTTTTTTGGGGAGGTTTGGATTTTTGGTTTTCCTTCTCTGTTGTCTCGATTTTCTCTGTGTAGAAGTTGTCAAGTGTTCCAGAGTTTGGCTTGGTAATCTTTTTCTTCTGGGCTTCTCTATTGCTGCCATTGTTAGCCCCGCCCCTTTTCAGCTTTGTCTTCACACTCAGGGTCTGCCTGCGCTTTCTAAGCTTCCGATGGCTCTGGTCTTCTTGTCCTCGGAGTCAGTCCTCCTGGTAGTCCCTGGTCTGCCCTTCTGGCCGAGGCTCCTTCTGCAGTCTCTGGGGCTGCTTCCACAGGCTTGCTCCCATCTGCCCCTGGGACACTGGATGTCCTATCCTGTGCTGGAAATATTTATTCTGCTTGGGGCACTGCCTTCACCCGTGCATATGCTTCGGGGAAAGTCCCTGTGTTAGATTTCTTTATTCTGCCCAGGGCAGAGCCTTCACTGCGTAGATGTAGAAGGTGGGGAAAGTCCCTGCTTTAGGGATCTTTATTCCACCCAGGGCAATGCCTTCACCCGCATAGATGCTGGGGAAAGTCTGTGCATTCCACCCAGCCACTTGGGGTCCCACGTCTGGCAGCTCACATGTACAAGCCCTGGGGCTGTAGTGATTTACTGGGTGCCCCAATCCTGCTTTCACTTTTGTGTGTTAGCCTTGGAGCTGTGCGTGGTGTGTGTGTGTGTGTGGGGTGGAGGGGCTTCTTCCTCTTGCATTTTAGTGAGAGCTGTTTCACCCCTTTATAGTATGGAAATGCCCCGATTCTGAGTACCTTCAATGCTGTGCCCTGTTGTGGGGTTCCTTTGTTCGTCTGGGTTTGTTTTTATGTCCCCTTGAGGAGGTCTGTATGCTTCAGTTAGGAGAGATCAAGCAGCTGCTCCTTACTCTGCCACCATCTTAACCGGAACTCAGCAATTCTACAGTTACTTTAAATGGAATTTCTTTTTTTATCTCTTCCTGTTGGACTTTGTTGGTAATTTATAAAAATGTTAATAATTTATGTGGGTTTATTTTATTTCCTGCAAATTTCCTGAAGGTGTTAATTATTCTAAGTATGTTTTTAGTTGAACTTCTAGGATTCTCTAAGTATATCACCATATCTTTTGCAAAGAAAGCTAGTAATATTTCCTCATTGGCTATTCCAGTTCATTAAATTTATTTTTCTTCTCTCATTGCTATCACTAACATTTTTGATACAATATAGAATAGTAGTGGTAATAATTAATGTCTTTGCTTCACAATATTCTTTAAGGAAATATTCATCTTAATTGGAGTGTTTTCTCCCTTATCCCCATTACATATAATTCTTGCTAATGGCTTTAGATAGATACAATTCATCATCTTAAGGAAAACTCCATTTATTCTACTGTTTATAGAATAAATGAGTGTTGTATTTTGTCAAAAGCTCTTTCTGCATCTATCAAGATAATCCATATTCTTTTTGTTGGTTTGAATTTTGAGAAGATTGGTTGTGCTGATAATATTCCTAATATTTAACCAGCTCTGTATTCCTGGTTTGAATTCCATCTGGTCATAGTATACAATCTTGTAATATATTGCTATAATCTCTTCTCTAGTATTTTATTTAAAAATTTTTTGCAGCAATATTCCTTAGAGAAATTGTTCTATAAATTTCTTTTTCTGCTTTTGTTCCTCCTGGTTTAGATTTCAGCACCATATCTGCATCTTAAAAAGGAGTTTAGTAGGAAGACTTCTTTGCCTATCTTTCCAAATAGATTCTATAGTATTGCAATTAATTGTTTTTTAAATGTTTGGCAGAATTAACTTGTGAATCCATCTTGTCCTGAGCATTTTTTGTTAGGGAGTTCATTGACTGAATGTTAAATTTCTTTTTCTAATATAGATTTATTTAAGGATATGAAAGCTTAGCCATTTTATACATGTGTTTTTTAGTATTGAAATTCTTTTAAAGTCTATGATATCTTTTGGCAAAATGTAGTTTCCCTGATTATCTCTATTAATCAAGTCTACTTTTGTTTTTGCTTTGTCTGAAATCATGATTGCTAACTCTATTTTTTCCTTTTCTTTTCTTTTTCACTCCAGCTGAAGTGAAATAGATTTTGCTCTAGCCATATATTTTTACTGTGTCTATTTCTCATATGTTTCTTATACATTATTTATTGTTGGAATCTGATTTTTAATCCATTCTATTATCCACTTTTATTTTATTGATGAGTTCATTCAATTCATGTTCATAGTTATGCTTATCAATAATGTGATTTCTTCCATGTTGTTTTTTTCACCTGTTCATCCTTTTCTCTCTTTTGCCCTGCTCTACTTCAAATGTTTGTTTTGCTTTTGACCACTACCTCCTTTAATTTGCCTTCCTTTCTATCAGCCCCATTCTCCTTTTATATATTATTTCCCTCCTATATTCTTGTAGGATAAGATATTTCAGGCTTTCACAAAGAGAGTATTCATAACTACAAGGATTGATGAGGCTGGTGGAGAAGAATAGTTGGATTCTGGCTTGTACACTTCCTTGCTATATTTCCACAGATAAAATTATGTAGGGGGAATCAATTTGTTGAAGAGAGACATTGAAAAAAAGTTGTGTATTTTTCTGAAGAAGAATAATACAAATGTATGTTACCATTGATCCTATATCAATTTTAATGGCGGATATTTTTTACAGAAAGAGCTATTTGCTTTTGAGAACAGGTTATGAACATCTATTAGAAAGTGTCTTTTTGAGAGTATTTTGAGGACAAAAGAGATGTGAAAGTCGAAGAATAAAAATGGCATCAGAAAGGAGAGGGAATTCTACTTTTAAGGCTATTATCTAGACAAAATCTTCAGTTCTTCCTAATCAGAAAAAATAATATTCTTATAAGTCACAACCAGAATTCTAAAATATCAGGTATGCATTCAAACTATCATAACAAGATTTTTCATAATGTTCAATGAAACAGTACATTAGTTTCCTGTGCCATGAAATTTTGCCAAATCTTATTTTTTATAGCAATGGTGGATAAAAGTTTCATTTTACACTTAACTTGTGGTATGACCCTTTTACTTTCATAAATGACTCATTTATTGTATCCTATATAAAGGACAACCTTATTTTTTCTTCCTAATGTATCTCCCACAAATGAATAAAAGCATTTGTAAAAATGTATGACAGATTCAATGACATATAACTTTGTTTAATGTTACCCTGAGTAGTGTGAACATATGAAGGCAAGTGAGGATGTATAGGTAAAAATGGAGTTTCTTCAAGTGTTTTCTAGTCACAAAAGATTTCTTGAAAAAAAGATTAGCTGAAATTATTTCCTCTCAATTTTGAAGCACTCTAAAAGTTCCTATCAAAGCTGACATTCCATTAATCAGTTTCTGTCCAATGACTGGCCAGGAAGAATTTATTAAATATTTTCAATCTTCTGGGAACTGTGCTAAGTACAAAAGAGAAAAGAAAGCAGAATCAATTCACACAATTCTATCCTATCTTGCATTATTTCCAAGGTTTCATTGAGTTTTAGAGTATATAAAACAACAAGTTAAATTGTCAGCAATGTGAAAGGTATGGGTCCAGTCATGGCAAATGAAGTAAATTTTAAAAATCTCACAGTCCACACTCTAGCATGCACATCATGTCTGTCAAGCAACATGTATATTTTGAGCACTCAGTGCTGATGGACAAAAATTTGAATCCACAAATAAGGAGGAGCAATAACATATCAAGTTGGATTACATTTGAGAAACTTCAGAAAATAAAATTGAAGAAAAAATGGAAAAGTCAAAGGAACTCCTTTGGTGGACATAATTAAAGCATACTATATAACCAACAATGATTTTATTGTATAATATCATAGATAATATAACTGAGGATACTTTTTATTGGAAAAGAAGTAGGTTCCTTCATTTTAATAAGCATGATTGACAAGAGGTGACTATTAAATGTAATACATAGTGCTCCTGAAATATTAAAGGAATGAAATAAGTCCTGTATATAGGAAAGAGTCTCTATGGAATATTTGTGGAAATATGTGTACTGGTATAACACGGGGTGAATGACAGAACTATGATTTGTACAGCTAGAAGGGATATCTATTCTGGTGAGTTATGGATTGCTCAAAATAAAAAGAAATATGTGTCTCTAATTTAAAAATATTCAAAAATGTGTGGAAGTCTATATATTTATTTAAGTTAATTTTTTTTGTCTCAAGGCTATAGATTAAATACTAGCTATGTCATGAATCATTAAAAAAATAAATAAATTATCATCATAACTGAGTACAGCATTTCTTAAAGGTTTTTTTAGTTTAACTAGCAAATAACACTATTGACCATTAATAAACTAATGGAGCAGTATCAGTAACATGTAGTCAAAAGGACAATGAGTTTGTATTCAGAGATCCTACATCCAGTTTCTTAACTCTAATGTTTCTTCAAATTCCAAATCTGTGATTGTGTAAATTTACTTTTAGAATTGCATATATATTTAAAATTCAAGTCTTTTTCCTCCTTCCAGTGTTTTGTTTGTTTGTTTGTTTTTGTTGTTGTATTTCTTTCTTTTTTTTTTGTGGCCAGGAAGCATGATTCAGGGGGCAATTTTATTTAAATTAGTCAGACTATGAAAGAAAGTCACTAATGACAATGTGCAATTTGAGCTGTTTGTTTTTGTATAAGAATAGAAGTGAAATGACCTCTCTGCTCATAAATCCTGTCATCCTTACACAAGGTAAGTGTGAGAACTCAGAAATCCTTCTAACCATAAAACCAATTTTAAGTGAACATCTTAATATACTAGGGTATAAGATTTGTTTAAACTAACAAACAATTATTTTGGAAGAAGAAGTAGTAACAGAGTCATGATGCATAAATTTTAATACCAATCTTCCACTTAGTAGATAGCCTTTTGTATTCTTTTTTACAACAATATACATAATACTATGTAATCAAAAATGAAGATTTGAGATAGATACCACCTATGAAAAGCGAAACCCCCCCCAAAAAATGAAAAAAAAACAAACTAGTGATTTTTCTTTAAAAATACAACTGTTTGAAGGAATATTTTCCTTCAATTTTAGTACATTAACTGATTTTCTATATTTACACTGATTTCTGAAGTATTTTGGGCATTTTATACCTCAACAAAACCCTAGGAAATATCATAGAGGCATAGTTAACTGTAATTTAAAGATTCATGATTTAAAGATTAAAAAATGTTCATGAGGAAAAAAGGCTAATAGAGGGAAAAGGTTCATGACATATTCAGGATAATACAAAAAATATTAATGAAAAGATTTGAATACAGATCTATCTTGAATCAATACTCTTTTTTACTATAAAATATTTTTTACAAAGACTTTACACAATGTCTGCAAATGAGAATTGAGGGAGAGCAACAGACAAGAAGTTTAGGGGTGGAACCAAGATAGTGGCTAAGTTCCAATGAACTCAGAAACCTCTCTGACAATCCTTCCAAAAAAATCTTTAGGAAGCTCCTCAGGGGCAGCTGGGTGGCTCAGTAGATTGAGAGTCAGGCCCAGAGATGGAAGTTCTTGGGTTCAAATTTGGCCTCAGACACTTCCTAACTGTGTGACCCTAGACAAGTCACTTGACTCCCATTGCCTAATCTTTATCATTCTTTTGCCTTAGAAACCATATGCAGCATTGATTCCAAAATGGAACATAAGGGTTTTTTTTTTTAAAAAAGAGAAGTTCCTCAAAATGACATGAGTCAAAAACCAGCAACAAGACGGAGTGAGGGGGCGTTCCCTACTGAATACAACTTGAAAGGCAGGCATAGATAGTCAATTTCATATAATAAAGGGGAACCAGAAGCAAAACATCATACAGGGGAGAGCTGTCCAACCAGTCTCCTACCTACTGCACCAGATTATGAACCTCGATATAGGACCTTGGATACAACAACAACAGAGCATCTCATACTCCATGTCCATCCTTTGAAGTCCCAGGTTCTGATACTACCACACAGTGAGACCTGAAAGTCCACAGAGCTTGGCACTTTCAAGCTCGCAATGCTGGGAAGACCAAGTCCCTGGGAAAAATAGGTCCCCTTTCAGAACCCCTGTAAACTAGCAGCAGAGGAGACAGAACTAGCAGCATTCAGAAACAGCAAACAGCAAAATAAATACCCTAACAGTAGAAAATTTCTGTGGAGACAAAGAGCAAAATACAGAATCAGTGGGGATGGTGAGATCCAAGTAAAGCACTTGCAAAGCTTCAAAGAAAAATGGAAATTGGTTTCAAGCATTGAAGAAATGCAAAAAAGAGGATTCAAACATAAAATAAAACAGGTTGAAGAAAATTGGGATAAAGAAATGAAAAGTAATGCAAAAAGAAAATAGTTTAAAAAGCAAAATTGGTCAACTGGAAAAAGTGGCACAAAATTTCAGTGGAGAAAAGAATTCAGTGAAAAGTAGAATGGACCAAATGGAAAAGGAGGATCAAAAAGGTCATAGAAGAAATTCATTTGAAAAAATTAGAATTTAGCAAATAGAAGCTAATGATATTTGAATTTCTTCTTTCCTTTTTAAAATCAAATTAACCCATGCTCTGTCTATTCTATTTGTTAATTCATAAAACCAACTCCTAGTTTTATTTATTAATTCAGTGGTTCTTTTAATTTCAAATGGTTCTCTTACTTTCAATTTTATTAATTTCTTTTTTAATTTTTAGGATTTGCAATTTAGTCTTTGAGTTTTTTAAAAAAATTATTCTCTTTCTAGTTTTTTAGTTGACTGCCCAATTAATTGATCTGCCTTTTTCTGCATTTTAGTGATGTGTTTAGAAATATAAAGTTTCCCTTAAGTACTGCTTTCACTGTATCCCATAAATTTTGTTATGTTTTCTCCTCATTGTCATTCTTATTAATAAAATTATTGGTTGTTTCTAGAACAGATTTTTAACCCACCCTTTTTTTTAGCATTAGTTTATTTCATTTCCATTTAATTTTTACTCCTTGCCAGGTTGGGGGGTCTTATCAGGATCTGAACACTGACGCAGATGAGTTGGGCCTAGGCAGAAATCATAGACTGCCTCACTTTAATATGTATAGACTTTGATTTTTATTGCATTATTGTGAAAAGGATGCATTTTGCTTTTCTGCATTTGTTTGTGAAATTTTATGCCCTACTACATGGTCAGTTTTTGTGTACTGCTGAAAAGAAGGTATATTCCTTTTAATTGCCTTTAAATTTTCTAAAGAGATCTATTGGTTCTAACTTTTCTAAAATTTCATTCACTTCTTTTACTTCTATCTTGTTTATTTTATTTTTTGATTTGATTTATCTAGATTTGAAAGGGGGAAGTTGAAGTTCCCCATTAGTTTTACTATGGTGCTCATTTAATTTCTACTTTAAAAATTTGGAGGAGCATAAAAATTATACTACTTGTTGCATATATATTGCCTCATTGTCTATAATACCTTTTAACAAGATGTAATTTTCTTCCTTATCTCTTTTAAGCAGATCTTTTTTTCCTTTAGCTTTATCTTAGATCACAATTGCTATTCTTGCTTTTTTCACTTCAAATGATGCACAATAAATACTGCTCTAAGCCCCTTATCTTTACACATTTCTCCCTCCCTCAAATGTATATAATAAATAAATAAAATAAACTTAGCCTTGGATTTTTGTTTTTACTCCACTTTTTATCTGATTCTGGTTTATGGGTGAATTCATACCATTCACATTCACAGTTATGATTACCAACTGTGTATTCCTTTCCATATTATTTTCCCTTTTTGATCCTGCTCTTTTTCCTTTCATTCTGTCCCTCCTCCCAAGTATTTTGTTTTTAATCACCACTCCTTACTTCTCCCTCTTTTGTATTACTCCCTCCTCCCCACTCCTATGTCTTATTCCCTTCCTACTTCTCTATAGTGTAAGAGAAGATTCTAAACCTGAATGAGTATGGTCGTTATTCCCTCTCTGAGCCAATTATGATTAGAATAAGGTTATGTATTGCCCATAAACACTTTCATCCTCCCCTCTACTATAATAGTTTCCCACTGCTATTTAAGTGAAATAATTTAACCCATTTCACTTCTCCCTTCCTTTCTCTTTCAGTGAAATCCTATTTTTCACCATGTAATTTTTTGCGTATCATATTAACCTAATCAGCATACTCCCATGCATACTTCTAATAGCTCTATTACTGATAAAACATTTTTAAAGGATTATATCATCTTTCCATGAAGGAATACATACAGTTTTGATTTTACTGAATCCCTTAAAATTTCTCTTTCTTACTGCTCCTCTTATGTTTCTCTTGAGTATTATGTTTGGACATTAAAGTTTCTGTTTTAGGTCTTTTCTTTTCAAGAGAATGCTTGGAAATCTTATATTTTATTTAATGATCATTCTTCCCCCATCCCCCAAGGGAATATTCTCAGTTTTTCTGGGCAGATGACTTTGTGTTGTAAACCTAGATCTGTTGCCTTCTGGAATATCATAGTCAAAGCTTTCTGAATGTGGAGACAGGTAAATGCTGTATAGTCCTAAGTATAGCTCCATTGTATCTGCATTATTTCTTTCTGCTTCCTTCCAGTATTTTTTCCTTGGCTTGGGGGCTCTTTAATTTAGCTATAATATTTCTTTCAGTTGTCATTTGGGGATTTATTTCCAGAGATAATCTGTGGATTCTTTAAATTTCTATTTTACTCTCTTGTTCAAGATTATCAGAACAGTTTTATTTGATAATTTCTTTATTATGTTGTCCAAACATTTTTTATCATGGCTTTCAGGTAGAACAATAATTCTGAAATTGTCTCTCCCACATCAATTTTCCATGTCAGTTGTTTTTTCAATGACATATTTAATATTTTCTTCTGTTTTTTTCCATTCTTTTGATTTTGTTTAATTGTTTCTTGATGTCTCATGAAGTCATTGGCTTCTAGTTGCTCAATTCTAATTTTTTTTAAAAACCCTTACCTTCTGACTTTGAGAGAAAGAATTATGGGAGTAGAAATGCAAAAGCAAAATATATGACATCAACAAAAAACAAAAAACAAAACCCTTACCCTCTGTCTTAGAATCAATAGTGTATATTCACTCCCAAACAGGAGAATGGTAAGGGCTAGACAATGGGTGTTAAGTGACTTGCCCAGGGTCACACAGCTAGGAAGTATCAGAGGCCAGATTTGAATCTAGGATCTCCCATCTCTAGGCCAGGCTCTCAGCAACCAAGCTGCCCCTACCCCATCCTCCATTCTAAATTTTAAGGAATGATTTTCTTCTGTGAGCTATTGAACCTTCTCATTTGGCCAATTCTGCTGTTATTCACTTCTTATATCACTATCATTTTTCTTCCCCATTTTTCCTCTTCCTCTCTTAACTGCCTTTTGCAATCCTTTTTGAGCTCTTCCAGGGCCTGAGATCAATTTAGACTTTTCTTTGATTTTCTTCATATTTTTGTTTTGTTTTTACAGCCCCCTTGTGTGTCTGTAGGTGTTATTTTTTGTTGTTGTTAATTTTCCCAGACTTTCTTGACTTTCATTTTTATCATAAGGGCTTTGTTGTTAGGGTAGAGAGGGCACTCTCTTAAACTTTGATTTTTCCTTGTTGCTTTATTTCTGGGCTTTTGAAAATTTAAGTTCTTCCAAGGTGGTGTTATGGCCAATAGACAGGGAGTTCTGAGAGTCACCTTCCATTACTGATTCAATCACCTCCTAGAACTATTGAATTTCAGAGCTCAGATAACTAAACTACCCTGTGATGGGACTCAGAGTCTAGACTCAAGCTTCAGGGAGGACTTTTGATATTACTTTGGGCTTGATCAGATGAGGACTGCTTTGTCTTGGGCCTTGTAACTTCACCTTGAGCCTGGGTGGGGGCTGCCTCTGGGAGTTGGTTTGGGCTTTCAAAGGCCAAGTGTACTGCTGACTGTCTTCATCTGGGATTCAGGTACTCAATGCAAACTTGGGTTGGGGTTCCTTGCCTTAATCTGGACTTAAGCAGGCCAAGTAAGTTTTCAGATTGTTGGGGTTTGGATGCTTGCTTACCCAGACTACATGTACCACATACTGACTTGCACTGGCATTCAAGTTCTCACTACAAGCTTGGGCTAGGGCTCCCAACCTCACTTTGGGCTTACAGAAACCAGGCTTACCTCATACTTCCTTAACTAGAGTTAACATCCTCACTGCAGGCTTGGACTGGGACTTGGAATTTTAAGGGGTGTGTGTGTGTTTGCACTGCTGTTGGCTGGGGAAGGGTTTCAGGGTTTCAAAGTTGGCTTGGGCCCAGGTTCAGAACCCAGAACAGTAGATGTGAGGTAGGAGGGGTTTGCTATCGGCTTGCCCTGGTATTTATTGGTGTTTCCTCCTGAGAGCGGTGTTTCCCTCTCACCCCCAAAAACCAGATCCTTTCTGCCTGCCTTTCAAGTTATTCTCTGCATGAATGTTGCCTCACTCCATCTCCTTGTTGATTCTTTCATTCTAGTATTCATTTTGAATTGCTATTTTAAAGTTGATTGAAAAAAATTCTCATGGTGGTTTAAGCTTTCCCTGTTTCTACTTGCAATCTTGCCTCTGCCCCCAGAAGTCCTGAAGATTTCTTAAACATAGCTTAATGATTAAAAAAAATCCCACAAAATTTGAAAATATCTGACCTGCATTTAGAATGATATCTATTTCTTCCCTTTCCTACTTTCATTTGGGTCTTGCTTTTTTTGGAAGATTAAGACTATGCAAGGCTTGAAGTACTACAAAATAGATTTTAATTTTTTAGTTACAAAGAGAGGAAGGAAAGGGAGAGTGGAAATACAATGTTTTTAGCTTATACTCCTGGTATTTTCTATTTATATCAGGTCTTTTTTTCTTTTTTAGTTATGCTTAAGTAGCCAGTACTTATTCTCATTTTAGTATGACAGTATTAGCTTAGACAAACCTTACCATACCAGACAAATTTTCCTTTCAAAGGAAAAGATGAATCCATTGTCAAGTCTTTTATTTTATTTATTTTTATTTTTTTAATTTTTAAACCCCTAACTTCTGTGTATTGACTTATAGGTGGAAGATTGGTAAGGGTAGGCAATGGGGGTCAAGTGACTTGCCCAGGGTCACACAGCTGGGAAGTGTCTGAGGCCGGATTTAAACCTACATTGTCAAGTCTTTTAAAGATAAGCCTATTGATGAAGACAGAAACCTAAAGGTACTCCCCTCAAAAAGACTTATAGATCTAAGAGTATATTCCCCAATGACTGTTTGGGTTAACAATGTGTTCCCATTTTCTCTCACCTTATATGCATAGCAGTTGTTTTCCTTACCAAATTTACAAAACTGGAAATGGCAAAGGGGTTTTGTGGGCAACAGATAAACCCTTTAACCTGTTGTATATCCATACTTGTTAGTCACTAAAATGTCTATATTTGTAGGACATGACAATTATTCTGTAACTAATGGAATATCTGTACAGTAATTAGTCACTTTTCATATTTTCTAATACTGTCAGTGGTTGAATTTGTAAGGTTGAGGGAGAAAAGTCAGTTTGAAGCTTTTGAAACAGATGTAACTTTCAAGTTTTTGAAGTTATAAACAAAAATTTTAAAAAGAATTAAAGAAAGATCTTTTATAATTTTTTCTGATGTATTTTGGCTTCATATATTAAAGGTCTGGTTTATATGAAATATAACTTTCTGATTAAATTGATTTTGCTATTTCCCCTTTTTACTATGAAGAGTTTTCTTATACATAGAATGTATCTAGTTTGTGCTAACGTAAAAACTGTATTCCCCACCCCTCAACTCTCATTACAGATAGGAAGAATTCTCAATTTTCCAGATAGCCTTTCAGAAACGATAGCCATGCCTGCTTTTCGGCCGTCTGGCTCAGCTCTTTTGAGCACATTTTTTAAAAAGGAAAGTGGCTTTCCTTGCCATGCTTTTGCTAAAAGCAACAGCACGTTTTTGCCTCAGCTGGGACTCAGCCGGCCAGTCCAGCCCAAACCACCTTGGGAGGTCAGGCCAGCCAATTCTGGCTTTTGGCTTTAAAACTAAAATGCCAGAGCCCAGCCAGTGTGTCTCTGCCCCTGATCTCCTGACTCCAGACCTCATCTCCATTCCTACCACTTCCTGACTACAAGCCTTCCAGCATTCCAGACCATTTCTCCCATCTTGCTGCTGATGCTGCTAGTTCTGCTCTGAGCCCAGAACCCTCTGCTCTGAGTCCAGAACCCTGAGCCCCAACTGCTGCTTTTGCTGAGATCTTCAGAGACTTCTGTCACTGCTCCTTAGGATTTGGTATTGTCCCCACTACCCCCTCTCTTGGTTTGGTAATGGCCTGCATTCTAGCCCTCCACGTGTTTCTCTAAAGACCTAATTTAGGCAACCCCCACCCCCACAAGCTCTACACAACTACAAAAACTGACCTAAGCTTTTTCTCTAGCCCTGAGCCCATGACCCGACACCACATGGAACTAGCGTTTACCTTTAATGGGGCCGCATGGCCTATTCAGACTTGCTTGCGATTAAGAACTAAAACTCAGGGGAAGAAATATTCACCCCCATACCTGCTCAGAACTTTGAACTTTAAAAAAACTCCTTAAACTCAGCAGAACTCAATCAAAAGAACCTTAAATTGAACAAGGGGTGAACTTTTAAACCTCAGAACTGAATGAGTTTTATTTCTGTTTTAGAGAGACTATCTTACTGTATTTTGCTAATTAGTGTTTTGTAAATTAATCTTGCTTATTTTGTTGATTTTCCTGTTGCACTGAATCATTTTAAGTTAATGAAGTTTGTGGCTGCTAGATTAATTCTGTTTGTGATTTTATTGTAACTCCCAAATAATGGGAAAAATCTATTAGAACTGGTAAGAGGTTTTGACCAGCTTGTTACTCTAATACTCACATTATATTTCCTACACATTTTTAATGTTGTAACTTGCCTTATGTATACTGCATTTATAGAGCACATGTCTTTTAAAATTTATTCTGTCTTGGTAATTGTAAAGAAACTTGGAAGTTTCTGTGCTTTGAGAATTACCTTGTAATTTTACAAGAGGTCTTACTTTAAATCCTTAAGAATTGTTGT
>NC_058130.1:244949611-245006348 GCF_016433145.1 Gracilinanus agilis | reverse complement strand
AGGAAGGAAGGAAGGAAGGAAGGAAGGAAGGAAGGAAGGAAGGAAGGAAGGAAGGAAGAACATAATACATATTCTTGGAAGTAAAGAAGAGTCTTGCCAGTGGTTAAGTTAGAGCACCACCTGAGGGCAATGTTTATTTATATTGATGGCATCAGAAGTTAACAGTGAGAGTTATAAACATGTTTAATTCACATTAGCAAAAGTGCTCCAGCTATTTGGTTCATTAAATAGCAATACATTTGATCCATATTTTTAAAAAGGACTGAAATGTAATAAGCAATATATAGCTTCATTAGTCTTGGCTATTATTTCTTAATCTTAGACACAGGAGAATATTACACAGTAATATAAGACGATTGAGAAATGCTGTAATAAAGCAAAACATTTTACTTTTTTAATATTATCAAAATTATAGTGTTACATTTTATTGACTATTAATAGCAAATGAAGATAATTATACCTTGAATATTCATGGCACTGGCTCTTGGAATTTATTTATTTATATTACTGTTCTTGATATCTTTCCAACTCAAAACCCATTAGCCTAAACTTTCTTTTTCTCTGCAATTTATTTCTTTTTAACTCTTGGTCTCCTTCATTTTCTCCCATCTTTTATGCTTTTCCACATATTTTGATCATTGCTAATGCTTTCCCTCTGAGATAAGAGTCCATTTACACCATACATATTAGTATGTATATTTTCCCCATGTCACCTACTTCTTTAAAATGTGAACACATTGAAGGCAGAGACCATAGTTTTTGTTTTGTTTTGTTTTTGTTTTTGTTTTTGTTTTTGTTTTTTTTTGTGATGTCTGTCCCTACTCCACAGAGAACCTGTCACATATTAAGTCCTTAAAAAATTAATGCTTATTGACTGGACGCCTGATGATAAGATTAACTCAGATATCTTTTTCTCATTTGGACCTTCCCTGATCACCTAGCAGATATTTTAAACAGATCTGTTTTGTGGATTCATGTGCCTTTGTTAAATTTCTATTCTGATACCTCATTGTGACATTGGAATAAACTTAGATTCTTGAAAGTTTTGCCAACAGAGCTCAAACTCTTGCAGGATCTATTGTACTGGAAAGTCTTTGAAGTTGAGATCTGTGATTCTATGTGTCTGTCATCCAAAGGAAAGCCTACCAGACAAGAATCATGGCCAATGTTGCTGTAAAGTGGTGAATTTTTCAGCTAAAGTAACTCCTAAACATATGTTACTAATGTATAGTGATATAATGATGTATATTAATGAAGGGAGCACACCTATAATGATGGCACTATCCATTCTGGAAATTCTTTTGAGGATCATTTAGGATAAAATGAATTATTGGTTATATTACTCCTTCATATTACATTTAATTATTGGTTCCAATATTTCCTGGGCTAATGCAGAAAAAGGCATAACTAGAATTAACTGACCTTTAGCCCATGGTAGTTAAATAGGAGGGAAGGTAGAATTTCCTAAAAATTAGTTTCAGACACCTACTAGCTATGTGATCCCAGGCAAATCATTCCACCTCTGCCGTCTTCAGTTTCCTCATCTTTAAAATGGTGGTAATAGCACATGCCTCCTAAAAGTTGTGAAGTCTAAGTGAGAAAAATTATAAAGTGCTTAGTATAGCATAAAGCGCATAGGGAGCACTTAATAAATCTTTCCTTCCTTCCTTCCTTCCTTCCTTCCTTCCTTCCTTCCTTCCTTCCTTTCTCCCTCCTTCCCTTCCTCCCTTCCTTCCTCCCTTCATCCCTTCCTTCCTCCCTTCCTTTGTCCCTTTCTCCCTATATGTTACAGACACAAACATCAGTCTTAGATGCTGTTCATAACTCAGTTTATAATACAATTGACATGTATTAACAAATCCATAGTCCTGAGTATACTCAGTCCAATATTTATGTAGGAGTTAGGATATTTCATCTATTATCAAAATGTGGTTTAATATTAGTGACTCTGTTCATCCTCTAGCAATTTTTTTAAAAAGCTTACCTTCTGCCTTAGAATCAATACTATATATTTGGTTTCAAGGCAAAAGAGTGGTAAGGACTAGGCAGTATGGATTAAGTGACTTGTATAGAGTCACACAACTAGGATGTGTCTGAGGCCAGATTTGAACCCAGAAACTCCCATCTCTAGGTCTAGCTCTCAATCCACTGAGCAACCCAGCTACCCTCATCTAGTAATTTCTTAATGTCTAGTTAATCTTTTTTGCATTCTTCCTTAAAGAATTTCCCATAGATCACCCTAATGCAAATATTAATAATATGGAAATAGGTCTTGATTAATGACATATGTAAAACCCAGTGGAATTACTCATTGGTTATGGGGAGGGGGGTTGGGAGGGAAAGAATATGAATCATGTAACCATTGAAAAATATTCTAAATAAATTAATTAAATAAAATTAAAAAATAATTTCCCATATATCTTGTATACATGTGTATCTATCAATAAACCAACCAACTATCCAATAAGCATTTCTTAAGAGCAAATTTTTGGGATCATGTGAATATATTCATATAACTTTCAAGAAGAACATAAAAAGTGCTGAATTAGGAATTAGGAAGTTTTGGGCTAGAAATTTAAGGCCTTCAGTTTTGTTTTACTCACTGGTTCCCACTGAAAGAGGCAAAGGGCACAAAAAAGAAAAAATGATTTAGAAAGAAATTAGTTTATGGCATGAGAAAATCCAGTTTATATTTTTAGATCATTGTTTAAAATACAAAGTTGGCACATTCCTGTACAGAGATATATTATACATATCAAAAGCAAGGTGAGATTATTTTTGTCTAGGGTCACACAAATCCAATCAAATATATTAAAACTAATAAGGAAGGGGAAGGAAGAAAATCAACTTGAAGGATATGAATATCCTTCAAGTTAGATATTACAGAGTGTAGATACTATAAAGGAAGATTATTAGCATTTGAAACATCCAGAGGTTTACAGAAGACAAACCAAGAAAGAAGTAAGTGGTAAAACCCAAGTCTTAAATTCTATATGCAAATATTCAAAGTTTAGACAACAAAAAAGTTAACTTCAGGTCCTGTACAAGGAAACAAATTTAGCCTGAGGAGTATACTTGATTTTAAAGAAACAATACAGGTCTATACCTAGTTTTTGCCAAAAATGCCTTCCAGTGCCAACAATTCTTTTTATCAAATAGTGATTTCTTATCCCCCAAATCTGGATCTATTTTTGTCAAATACAAGGTCATTATAATCTTTTGCTGCTGTTTGTTGTATGTCTTTCTTGATGTACCTTTTTATTTCTTAGTTTGTACCAGATGGTTTTGATAATTACTGTTTTATGATAAAATATAAAATCTGGTACTAGTAGGCCTTCTTCTTTTACATTTTTTTCCATTAATTCTCTTGATAGTCTTGATCTTTTGTTCTTTCACAGGAATTTTGCCAATATTTTTCTAGCTAAATAAAATGAATTTTGGTAATTTGATTGTGGTGGAATTGGATAAGTAGATTAATTTAGGTGGAACTGGCATTTTGACTATATTGGCTCAGTCCATCCATGAACAATTAGTAAGTCTCCATTTATTTAACTCTGACTTTATTTGTGTAAAGAGTGTTTTGTAATTTTGTTCATGTAATTCCTGGGTTTGCTTTGGCAGATATACTGCCAGGTATTTTATTCTATCTGTTGTTACTTTAAATGGAGTATTTCTTTCTATCTCTTGTGGGACTTTGTTGGTAATTCATAAAAATGCTGATGATTTATGAGGATTTATTTTATAACTTGTTACTTTGATAAAATTATTGATAGATAATTTATTCCCTGTTCTAATTTACTTAAGATGTCTCAAAATGTATACATGATCTAGACATAAAAGGAGATATTTATGTATATTAGAAGAAATATGGGCAAATTATCTATCAGTTTTATGCATGAGAGAAAAATTTATGAGTCAAAAAGAAATAGAAGGCATTGTGAGATATAAAATGGGTAATGGTGAGTACATTAAATTGAAAAGGTTTTGTTCAAATAAAACCAATGTTCCCAGATTAGAAGGAAAGCAGAAAATTGTATATAGAAAAGTGTATAGACAATCTTTCAGATAGAGGTCTCATATCTAAAATACATAGGGAATTTTATCAAATATCAAATAATAAGAATAAGAACCATACTCTAATTGAAGAATGGGCAAAAGATATGAATAGACAGTTTTCAGGTAAAAAAAATGCTCTAAAGCCCTACTGGTTGAATAAATGCAAATCTAAGAATTCTGAGATATCATCCCACACAAATCAGACTGGCTAAAATGACAAAAGACAAATGTTGGAGGGAATTGGGGGAAAATGGAGATACTAAAACAATATTGATAGAGCTATAATCTGATCCAACCATTTTGGAGAGCAATTTGGAATTATATACAGAGAGTTTTAAAACTCTGTTTGCCTTTTGACCTGGCATTACCATTGCTGGGGTAGTTTCCTAAGTGGATTCGGGAGAAGAAAAAGAACTCTTTGTTTCAAAATATTTATAGCAGTTCTCTTTATGGTGACAAACAATTGAAAATTGAGGGGATGCCCAGAAATTGTGGAATTGCTAAACAAATTTTGGTATACGACTGTGTTGGAATACTACTGTACCCTAAGAAATTATGAGCAGGCTAATTAATTAAAAGAACTGGGAAAGAACTACATTGAATTATAAAGTGCAAAATGAGTAGAAACAAGAGGACATCATACAGAGCTACAGAATCAATACTGGATGAAAAAATTGTGAATGTTACTTCCAGAGAGAGAACTGAAAAATGGAAATATGAAAGAATTAAGTCTCCTGGTTAACACTTTTTGTGATGTGAAGAAGGTAGGGAGGGGCTGAGACATCTGTGGATGAACTATATTAATAAAAAATGCAAATATAAAAAGAAATACAAATAACACACACAACAAATTGTGAGGAAATCCAGGAAGCACGCACAGGGGAGAACAATGTAGAGGTTTTTGAGTGAAGGTCAATAGAGAGGATAATAAAAAAAGTTTTTTTTTGGTGAGGTATTACTGTGTATACTACAGGCCACTTGGACAGAAAGAAGACACTGATGGAGGACTACAATTATTCAAACATCTGGTAAATTTCTATGGAGGCTAATGTTTAGAATATATATGCATATATATGCACATATATTCATAATATGTATGTACATTCATATTTTACATATATATGTATTGAAATAATTAAATAAAAAGGAACTATGGTGGATGGGACAATTGTAGCTGACAAGAGAGGTTTTATTTCTTCTTGTTTTCTTTTAATGATTTTTTCTTACTATTAATATATACATATGTATGTATATATATATATATACAAAACACAATGGAATATAATACATATAATTTGCTATATACATTTAATAAATTATAATAAATATGCTCATCCAAGATATACAAATTCTCACATTAACTATGTCTTAAAATATGTCCCCTTTTTATCACTTCCCTCCTTCTTCCCTTCTCCTTCCTCAAAAGACAGGTAATATGATCTAGGTCAGCTCTGTTCTCCCTCTTCCCAGATCCTGAGGACTTTTTCTGCATTCCTCACTCCTCTACCCAGCCACTCAAAGCCAATAGATCCTCCCTCCACTCACTGGGCTAATGTGTGGGGCTAAGAGGCAGCTTGAAGTTGCAGTTTGGGCACTCAACCTTGAAAATCTTCACCAGTGCTAACATAGGTTGTACATATTTTTTCATATAATACAAATTCTCTGGTACATCATTTTATGAAAAAAGACATGTATTGCTTACACTAGAGAAAAACTAAAAGAGTTAATAAATGAAGAACTGTATGTTTCAATCTATATTTGAAATCCATCTGTTCCTTCTATGGCAGTATATATCCTTTTTTCATCATAAGTACATTGGTATTGTCCTGGATCCTTGCCTTGTTGATAATAATTAAGTCATTTGCAGTTTATCATCATACATTATTGTTATTACTGTATGCTATAATCTCCTCATTCTGCTCACTTTGTATCACTTCATAGTAGGCTTTCCATGTTTGTTTTTCGATCATCATGTTTGTTATTTCTTATGGCACAATAGTATTCTATCATAATCATATACTAAAATTTGTTTAGTCATTCCCAAATTGATGTATATTTCTTTAGTTTCCAGCTCTTTGCTACCACAATAAAAGCTGCTATAAATATTTTAGAACATATAATTTCTTTTTCTTTTTTCTTTGTTCACTTTAGGAAATAAACCAAATAGTGGTATTACTGGGTCAAAATTATACAGTTTTATGAGTCGTTGAGTGCACTTCCAGATTGTTATCCTCAATGACTGTGTCAGTTCACAGACCCACCAAAGTGGATTAGTATCCCCATTTTTCTACATCACCTCCAACAGTTGTCATTTTATCCAATCAGATATATGTTAGATGATATCTCAGAGATGTTTTGATTTGCACTTCTCTAATCAATAATAATTTAGATAATTTTATATAGTTATATAAAATTTTGAATTACTAGTCAAAAAACTGCCTGTTCATATATTTTAACCATTTATATTAATTGGGGAATGACTCACATTCTTAAATATTTGATGAAGATTTTAGACTGAAAATAAGAGAAAAAATCAACTTCACAAGTCCATGATAAGAGGCCTGCTTAAAATAGCATTTATTCTGAAGTTCATTTGGAGAGGGAGGTATAAGTGGACTCCAAGGTCAATATGTCAATAGTTTGATATTCAAGTCATTAAACTTTGGACAATATTAAGTTAAACATAGTGATAGTGATAGTACCACTGAACTCTGTAATATTCAGACCTCAGATTGAATTCAAATCTGGGCATTAGAGTTTATTAAGGATATTATCAAAGTAGACCTGTGATGGTGAATCTATGGCATGTGTTCTAAAAAGGGCATGTAGAGCCCTCTCTGTGGGCATGCCTGCAGTCATCCACCAGAGTTTGTTACTAGAAAGCCAGAGGGATTCAGGGTATAGCTGTTCCCCTTCCTCTCCTTAAGGAAGAAATTCCTTAAGGAAGAATCCAAAAAGATTAATTAGATATTAAGAAATTGCTAAATGGGGTCAGCTGAGTAGCTCAGTAGATGAAGAACCAGGCCTAGAGACAGGATGTCCTGGGTTCAAGTCTGGCTTCAGATACTTCCTACCTGTGTGATCTTGTGCAAGTCACTTAACCCCCATTGCCTAGCCCTTACCACTCTTCTGCCTTAGAACCAATACATAGTATTGTAAGGGTTAAAAAAAAGAAATAGTAGCAAGGAAAGTAGATTATTTTTCTAAATTGACTATGCCTTTATATTTAGAATATTTATGGGTAAACTGATTTCATTGTACTCTAATATTTTCTTTCTCAGAGGAGAATAAGGCAACCAGGCTTGTAGCATCTTTTTTTTACTCCCTCCTGCCCCAAGGCTCAGCTCACAGTTTCCCTTGGAAAAGAGTAGGAAAGATTTCAGAGATTCCTATTAATGCTTCCATTTGAGCCACTTGACAACACATAACTTACATTAATAAACTAGAAAAGAAATAGATTGATATGAAAAGCCAAATGCTTGGTTTTCATCAGTTCATCATCAATTATACAAGTGCCAAGTCTAATCATCTGTTCTACATATTAGAACCATATCCGGGGCAGCTGGTTAGCTCAGTGGATTGAGAGTCAGGCCTAGAGACAGGAGGTCCTAGGTTCAAACCCGGCCTCAGACACTTCCCAGCTGTGTGACCCTGGGAAAGTCACTTGACCCCCACTGCCCACCCTTACCACTCTTCCACCTAGGAGCCAATACACAGAAGTTAAGCGTTTAAAAAAAAAAGAACCATATCTGTGGTTATCAAACAAATGGAAATGTCCAGATATCCAGATTCAAATAAACTTTTGTTTCATTGTCCTTTTCTAAAGCAGACTAAAGAGTAATAAAGTGCTGGTATTGGTTGGCAAAAGTCTCCATCAGTGGGTTTTTGAATTTAGAAATTTCAGACTGTCTTATATAAAATTTTTTTAAAAACCCTTAGGAACTGAAATGAAATTAGTATCTGATATAAGAAGGAATCCCCTTGTTTTTTTTTTTAGTACAGCTCTTTAACATAAAAAATACATTTCTCACACAAATGGATATTTCTAAAGCAAACATATTTTCTCTTTCTCCTTTTGCAAAAAGTAAGTCCAGCTAAAAATGTTCAGTGGTAAAATATTGTTTCAATCAGCTAACTAGCATTATACTTGTGGCCCAGAAAGTAATTTCCAAAGATGACCATGGTATATGGAAGCAAGCAATAAATTGAGCCGGTTATGCAGCATTAATTTTTCTCTTACTTTATGACCACTGGAAGGAACTGAAGACAAATGTTCTATGATTATTATAAGGATTCCTATGCTACTTTGTTATAGAACTATCACTTTTTAGTATTACCCCTCCCCCACTAATGGCAAAATTTAAGCCCTTAAGGGGTTAAACAACTTGCCTTCCTTTTATTTTTTAAAGTCACACACCATATAGTTCTTTTTCAGTAGGCATATGCAGCAGGAAATTGAAGGGAAAAAATAATGTGCTCCAGGTCGAAAAAGGTTGGAAATCAGTAGTTTAGAATGATTTCTTTGCCTGGGGTATAAATAAAAATGAAAGTGAAAATATGTTTATATAGTATTTTATACTCATGAAACAGTTTCATGATATGTAGCCTCACTTGACCCCTACTGTCCTACCTTTCCTTGGGAGGTTGCAAATACCATTGCCACTTTACATGTAAATAAATTGGCTCAAACAGGTAAAAATAAGTTGTTCATCTGCATACAATTATCAAGTGTAAGGTAATATTTCATATGTCCTGATTTTCTATGATATAGAAACTATTTCTCTGGTAGCCAAGAAACCTTGTTTCTGATTTATTAACTGTGTGACTTTGATCAAATCAGTCACTTTGATCAAATCAGTCAGTTCTTTGGTTTTCAGTTTCCTTTCATGTAAAATAGAAATTAAATGTAGATGATCCCAACAATCCTCTCGACTGTTAAAATTTTTTTTTTTGTTGATTGCAGAATTCCCGTACTGATGTAAAAAAGATGTCACTTGATTTTTAAGAGCGAAAGATGTTTTACTGAAATCTTTTTTTGTTGTTGTTCTTAAGGTAATTTTATTGAAATCTTTTGTTTTTACATCTCCTTTATTTTTTTAATATGTTATCACCCCTCTCCACACTAGTGATCCATCACTTATAACAAGTTTTAAAAAAGAAGGAATTAAAAAAAACTGGTTCATTTAAGCTAACCAACATATTAAAGGTTTTGCACAGTATATGTAATATTCCATACCTACAATCTCCTAGTTCTGCAGAGGAGAGGGAAACACATCTATTTTCAACTTTTATGTAGGGCTGGCAAAGCCCTTCACTCTTTTAACAAAACTTATCTCACTTTGGTACCACCTGCTGAGATTTCCACTTATTATTGACTACATGAGGCACAACCTGCTTCTGGGTATGGCAAGGGTTGTGGCCTGAGCTAGCTTTTACTCCAAACAGGAATTGTGTTTATTTAGTTATATTTTTACTTAGTTTTCATGTATTTTTCTCTGCCTCTTGTTCTCACTCATGCAGTCACTGCTGAGAACCACTCAAGGTACTTGCATTAAGCACTCTGTGCACAGAAACGTGATTGATTGTGTTTCCAGTGGTTGGACTCTTTACTGGGAGCTGCAGTTATGTCTTGGAAAATCACTTTAATAGAATTTGGAGACAGTGATGTGCATTCTCAAGTAGGAATGTGGCTCTTGGGGGATTTAACTAGAGAGGGTCTTATAAATTAAGCAATACTTTTTTTCCCTTTTTTCTTGAAGCCAATAACTAAAATTCATCAGCTGCCTTACACTGCCTTTTATACTCTTATGTCCCAATGCATGACTCACTGCAGAATTTCCAGCTACTTTAAAGCTAATGTTTTGTGGTGTTTCATAACCAATTCATTAAAAGCAGATGATGGGAACACAAGGTGATTTGAGAACAATTTTTGCAATCACTGAAAAACTTGGAGAGAGATGAGCTTTAAATGTTCAGCTCCAGAAAGTGCTGCAAAATCAGCCTCATCACCTCACTAACTGGAATTTCTTGAGTGCAGGAGTTAATGGTGCAGTTTTTTTTCAGTTCCACAGATCAAAGGGAGTGTGAAAATGACAAAATAAAACCACTCTTCCCAGGCCGCTAAAATCAGACCTTTTCCTTTGAGCTATAATTAGCAATTCTGACATGGGGAAGAAGCACCACAAAACTTGCCTAGAGCAAGCAGTAGGGGGAAAAAAAGAGCATTATAGGACAAGTTTCCATAGGGAGGCAACCTGCACTGATAAAGGTAGTTTTTTTTTTTTGTTTTGTTTTGTTTTCACTCAATAGCTTCATATGTCAATGGGATTGCAAGTCCAGTACCTTTACAGAGCTTAGCACCTTGCCTGGCATATAATTGGTTCAAGAAATGCTAATTATTGATTGATAATCTCATTAGAATGCAAGGTTCTTACAAAGAAATTCATTCCTTTCAGTGCCTGGAATTTAACATGTGCTTATTAAATGCATATTGATTGTTTGATCCCCATCCCTATCCCACAGTTGGAAAGGGGATAGATATTGGTCTTTAAGTGCTGAATCTGATGATTTACTCCCCCCCCCCCCCAATTCTCATCCTTCTTAGCCCTTTTTGTCTTACTGGGCACTGTTGACTACCTTATCTTCTTTGATACTTTCTCTTCATTGAGATTACAGAACTCTACTTAGTCAATTGTTAATTACTTACTTTTTTCCAGACACTGGAATGTTCCAGCCCAGGGATAAAAAGAAATCCAAAAGTGTTGCCCCTGCCCACAAGGAGCTCATGTTCTAATGGGAGATACAATATGCAAACAGCTTTGTAGATTCAAGATTATACAGAATAGATGCAAGAGGGAAGGGACTAGCAGTGGGAAACATCAGGAAAGGCTTCTTTCAAAATTGGGTTTTGATGTTAGTGCTGAAGGCATTTGGAGAAACTAAGACATGGCAAGGAAAAACAAAAACATTCTAGGCATAGTGGACAGCAAATGAAAAGAAACTTGAGCTGACAATAGAGTGGCAAATATAAGAAACAGCAAGAAAGTAGGAGATGCTACATCATAAAGACAAGGGAAGAGGACTTGGCAAATAAAAACTGCGCATCTGTGGAATATAGAGACTATGACTTTATGAAAGTAAAGGAATTCTGAGTAATGATAATCATATGTATATATATATATGAAACTATTTTATTATTATGTAAAAATTAAGCTATGTGGCATAGTGAATAGAATACTAAGGCCATAATCAGGAAGACATGAATTCAAATTCTGTCTCAGACATTTATTTACTCACTGTTTGATCCTGCTTAAGTCATTTAATCTCCATTTTTTACTTTAGTTTCCTCATTTCTAAAATGGGCATAAATATAGAGTCTACATCCCATGATCCTGGAGGTATGAAATGAGATAATATTTTTAAAGTCTTTAGTACATTGTTTGGAACAATATGGTTTTTATCATCATCATCATCATCATCATCATCATTGTTACTATGATATATATTTAAACCCAGAAGAAAACTTAGTAGAGGAGTTCTTAACATGACATATGTGAAGTTATTTTTAAAATTTCATATCTTAAATTATAGTTTATTAAAACTTTGCCTGCATTTCACTGTAATTGGTTTCCTTTGTAATCCTATTTTATTTTATGTTCTTAAGGGGATCATTCTGAGTAGTACTTTGATTTTACCAGATTACCAAAGGGTTCCATGATATAAACAGGTTAAGATCCCCTGACTTTGATGTTATCCAGTCTAACAACCTCATTTTAGAGTTGAAGAAAGTGAAGCTCAGAGATTTGCTCAAGATCATGCAAGCAATAAGCATCAGAGCCAAAACTAGATTTTATATTTTGAGTCCCAGTTCACTGCTCTTCCTTTTATGTCCCTATTGCCTCTTACAAAGCAGATGCCACTGGCTGGCTGACTCTACTTCAGATGCTCAAAAATGAGTCATTTGACTTAAGCAGAAAGATTTTCAATCTGATTATTTGACAAATGCCAATTAAGGAAGCCAGAAAACTACTGGCTTTGCTCTCTCCTTCTCTAACACCTCTTTGGCCAACCTTGGGGTGTGTTTTATGTGCATTTATTTTATAAGCACAGCAAATCAATTCTGATAAAAGAGTTCTCTCTCTTCTTAGATGAAAGGGATATTGAGTAAGAAGGCTAATTGTTTTTATCTACACTCTTGACTTTTGGATCAAGGATGATTTAGGTTTTAAAAGTTAGATCTCCAAACTCAGAATTTGAAAGAGGCCTTAGGGAGGAGAAGAAACTGTCACTTTCCACTACCCTGAAAGAAATAGTGTTCTGAGACAATGTTCTTAAGACTCACATAATTCTATCTGCCCCAAAGGTTTTATTCTCTGTATTTCATTTCTTTGCTCTCAGGAATGATATTTATTGAAACAAATGTACAAGTCTAAGCCAAAGGAATACTTACAGTATGTGGTTATGTTTATCTCCTCTTTTATTTTACCATAGTTTTCTTTTATGCATGTGATATCTGAGCATGATGTTGTTAAGTTAAAAAGAGACATAAAGTCAATCTAAGCCTCATTCCATAATGGAGAAATTATGCCAATGTTTAGTCATTTCAAAATGAGTTTTCTCTTCAAAAACAAACAGACTCATAGAATGTTAGAATTATAAAGACTCTTAGAGTACATGTAGTCTTGCTCTTTTCATTTTATTAATAAATGATGGATAAGGAAACTGAGGCCAAGAGTGATTAACTTACTTGCTGAAGGTAACGTAGGTAGTGAATGCTTCAACTGGAACTAGAATTCTCATTTTCTGGCTAAATCTAGTGATTTTTTTTCTAATCTGGTCAGGATAGTTGTGATGAAAAGCACAGATGAAATTTAGATAGCATATCCAAATAGGTAAACTATTGCCTTTTAAAATAGAAATTTTTAAGGTAGAAAATCATGAAGGATACCTAAACATTGAGTGAACATATAATTATAATAGCTAGTATTTATATAATAATTTCAGGTTTGTAAAACAATTTAAAATATTGCATTTTATTCTTGCAACTTTGGAAGTGTTTGAAGTCATATTTAAAGTCAGATATTTCTGACTCCGGGCCTATGTTCTGTGCTACTTAGCTGCCTGTCCATAAATCATTTTCCAGATTTAGGAGTATACTAAAGGAGTGGTTCTCAAACTTTATCTTAATATTTTTTCATGAATCCTTAAAAATGAGTGAGGATAAAACAAGAGCTTTTGTTCATGTGCTATTTTTAATATTTACCATATTTAAAATTAAAACATTTTAGCATCATAAAAATACTATTAACCATGTCCGCCCCCTAAAAGAGTCTTTCCCCCCAAGAATTCCTAGACTACACTTTGTAAATCACCGTTCTAAACAGTCTTAGCAAATTGTGAAATGAATAACTTTAAGTCTCAGAAAGCTGTTAGTCACTGAGTCTAGGCCATATCATATAGCAGATTTTAAAAGATGGAATACAAAGTCATCAAGTGCAGAAATTTTCATTTTGTTTTTGTTTCCCTGCAACACAGTAGATGCTTAACAAAGGTAAAGTGAATGGTATTACTTTGACCAAGTGCAGAAATATTTATTGGGAACATGTCAAACTAGAATTGATGCTCATGAGTTCAAACAGTATTTTTTGTTTAATTTATGATTTTTTCCACACATTTGGAAGAGTCTCTATTGTCAACTTGGAAAAACACAGAACCACTAGAATAATCAGCAAGACCAAATCTTTAATCAGAACAAAAGACAGTGCTCAATATTTGGCTGCCACACAGTTAAGTGATTAAAAAACACACAGCACCAAGGGCCCTGGTACTCTAGTCACAATATCCCTGCGAGAATTATTGCACTAGATGATTCTCCAAAGAACAATAGAATATAGGGATCTTATATACCTTTTGGAGAACTAAAGCCAGGGAAGAATGATTGATTGGCTTTACAATGGCTACAAGGAAATGAGAAGCCCCAAACAGGGTGATCAGGGAGAGTCTGTTTCTTTACAATGGATATTAAAGAAAGGATTCTAGTCAAAGGCTGGGCTACCTGGGAGTGGACTTTGATACAATGGGAGAAACTTCTAATACAAAAAAGGTACTTAACTTTTGATTATGTTTACTAGTACTACCTAAATAAGGATCATTAAGTACTTTAAAGTTAATTGTTAAGTCTGAATCAAGGTCAGTCTGGGATTTCCTTTAAGGTAAATTCCCAAGGAATAGAAGCAAACTTGGGGTTCCCAAAAACCCAGTCTAGGGCAATGAATTATCTCATTGATGTCAAGAATTAATTCATTAACTAGTTATGAAAATAGGAAGAGTTATGAAAATTGGATTATCTGGAAAATGTTTTCACAAATGATTCTGTAATGGGAAATGGGTATAGTGTTTGTTTTGTAATTACTACAGAGGGAAAGAGTAATCTAGGAAATGAAATGGAATGTACGGAGCAAGCTGAAGGGAGAGAATGAGTCAATAAAGCACCGATGAAGTGTTTGCTATGTGCAAAACTTTATAATAAACACTGGTAATACAAATAGAAAAAATATTATTACTTTTTCTTAAGGGGCTCACATTCTAATGGAGAGAAAACACATATGGAAAGTTTCAATTGCAAGTAAGATGGAAAAAGTCTCATGGCCCTCAGGGTAAAGCTTATGTTAATATTTCCTCCATAATTATATTTTATTTAATGACTATTTCCAGGGCTTGGGATGTAATTCCTAGGAGGATATCCTTATCACTATCTGTGGGGAGATGATGGTCAAAGTGGTTGAGATTGTTTGATTTGCTGGGCATGTCTTGACTCAGGGTTCCTGGCTACTTTAGCCAGGCTGGCATGCCTGCCTATACATGTTAGTTGGATGATATTTAATAGAGATGACTGGCCCCTTATCTGCAGGAGTTTCTTTCATGGATGATAAGCAGGATTTTTGGTGTCAAGTGTTTCTGATGCTCTTAAGGATCTTGGTAGTAGAGAAAGTGTGCAATGAAAAGAACTGTGAGTTTAGTTAGAAGACCTTGGTTTGCAACCTCATGCTGTCATTTCCTACTGTGACCTTGTTATTGAACCACTCTGAACTGGTTTCCTCATCTATTAAAAAAGGGCATTGAAGTAGATAGTTCTGAAAGTCCCTTCCATTTCTACATCTATCATCATAAAAATAGTTATTTAGACCTGTGATGAGATTAAATCTACCTTGCCCATCTTCAGATTTAATCACCAAGGGAGAAAACATCTTCATTTAACCCACAACTTGGGTGGTCAGTAACCCACATGTGTTAGAATGAGTGACAAATCAGAATGCTAAACAATAGTTTCAGGAAAAAAAATCAAGTTTCAGGAGTATTACATAAATAACTTTTTTTTTAAAGAAAAGAGCTAAAAAGAAGATTTTTTTGTGGAGGTGGATAATTAAACATTCATGAGATGTCCATCAACTAGAAAATGGCTAAACAAGTTTTATAGTATATTATTGTGATGACATACTGTATAGATAGAATCTGCTCCTCCCCCAGTTCATCCCCATCTCTCTGCATGGTTGGATGTCATGTGAATGCTCCAGACAGGTCACAAGGGTAGAACCCTAGGAACGTGACTCATAACTAAAGGTTAAGGGTCTCAGATTAAGAGAAAGGAGAAAGGTGTGTGGCAAGACATGCTCAGGCTCTCTATTCCTTTGGAGGCAGTGTGGAAGCACCATGGCTGAGGGAGATAGCCCTGTGGAGAAACATGTGGTCAGAGTTAGTTTAGATTAGGTTTAAATCTCTGTATATTGACTTTTTCTATTTCAAATGATAATTAATAAACTCTATGGAAAATAAGAACCTGGAATTATTAATTTTAATCTAACCATACTATTGCATTATAAGAAATTATGAGAGGGATAATTTAAGAAAAACCCAGGAAGACTTATATGAATGGATGCCAAATGAGATAAATAGAAGCAGGATAAAATTGTACACAATAATAGCAATATTGTAATTATTAAATACTTTGAAAGACTTAGCTGCTCTGATCAAGACAATGATCCAAGAAAATTCTAAAGAACTCAGGATAAAAATTGCTACTCATACACAGAGTGAACTAATGAGCTTTGAGTGAGTTGATAGAAACATTGTTTTTTGTGCTTTTTTTTAAAACAAGAAATATATAAAAATAGGTTTTACATGATGGTACATGTATGATGTCTATCACATTGCTTGCCTTCTAAATGAATAAAGGAGGGACTTGAGGGAGAAAGATTATTTGGAATTCAAAATAAAAATTAATGTTAAAAAGATATTGAGGTAGTCATATAAAAGTTGTAAATCAGGGATACCATCTGTTGACATGGAATCTAGAGTTCCCAAACTTGTAGCTTAGTGAGATATGATGAACCCCAAGTTTAGAAATAGTTTGTAGGTTGGAGATCCCCAAAGCTTGTGCTTGTTCCCTGTTCCCGTGGGAATTCACCCTGAAGGGAATCTCAGGCTAGCAGTTGCAGACTGAATAATGGACCCCAGGGTAAATGCTAAATACCCTTTTGTCCTAGGTAGTCTTGCCCATTGTATCAGAGACCCTGTCCCAGGAAGGCACACCTGGGCAGGAACTATCTTTTAGTATCCATTGTGTAAGTAGCCCCTTCCCCTACACCCTAGCCTCTAGCTATGATCCCTTTCTCTACTTGATTGTATCCTGTCAGTATAATGTCAATCATCTCTCCCAGTCCCTGGATCTTCCCAAAGGGTATATAAGTTCCCCAATTTCCTTTGTCCCTAGGAGTGGTCATCTAGCTTGGTGTCACTCCCAGGGGGATCAGGGAGCAGAGGGAAGCAGTGTTCCTTTAGACTCTGCACAAGGCGCAGCTCTGCATAAGAGGCCAAGTAGCCCTCATCCCCTTTTCCCTTGATTAAAGAGTGGTTTTATGACTATTTAATAGTCCCGTGTTTTTCTAAGTTAACACATCCATACCTACAATTAATAATTTTTTTAAATTAAGGCCCCTATTCCACTTTAACAGTTACCAAATGTATTTTCCTTAACACATGTACAAATCCTAATTGCAAAGAAATACGTAGAAAAAAAGAGTATAAAAGTATGATTAAGAATAGAGAGAAGGATGCATCTATTTGATATGGTCACATAAATGCAACTCATTGATTAAGCAGCATGTCAAGAAATTTTTGATACTGACTCAAAGGAAACTAGATGCAGAAAAAAGATAATATAACTTTATTTATGGAAATCAGTTCTGATTTTGTAAAATTTAAGTGATGAACCGCTTTAGTAATGAAAAGCAGTGGCATTATGAAACAAAGAAAAACTGTCATTCAAAATAAAATCTATTACTTCAAGAATTTGATAAAATTAAAGCATATAATTTTCAAAAAAAAACAACAATAAATTATTTAACTGGCTAAGGGCTTCACCACAGAAGTATATTTTTGGCTGTCTCATAATGTGTTAACTCAATTACTCAACCCTCTAGAAACAAATGATTTTAACAAAGTTAACCTTAAGAACTGAGCTGTTTCAAGATGTATTGGTGGCTAAGCAGATGATGTGGTACTGTTTCAGGAATAAACATCTGAGAGACTGGATAGAATAGTGGTAGGACAGCATGCTTTACCCCCAAAGTATTGGGAGACAGTGTTCAAAAACAAGTTTGTGGGGAAGGAAGCTTTCCTTCTGCTTTTTTAAACTCTGGTAATGAAGTTTCCAACAACTAAATATGTTGCTTAATTACATGATCTTCTTTAATGAAGGAATTACTGTACTATTAGTAATTTCCCCTTCATCTTATATTAAATTTCATTGATTTTATTGAACATCTATTATGGTCAAAGATGGCAGTGTACTAAGTATTATATATATATATAATTAGTTATTTAATAGACCTTTTACTTATGGATTTTGCCATTTAATGGAGAGATGATCTAATGCAAGAGATGCACCATAGCATAATGAGGAGGAATCAAATATACGGCTCAAAACAAATTTAAAATATAATGGAGAAAGAGACTCCAGCAAGTTATCATGAGGATTATTCACTATGCTCAGGTGGGATTTATACCAGGAATGCAAGGATGGTTTAATATTAGGAAAACTATCCACATAATTGACCATATCAACAACCAAACCAACAGAAATCACATGATTAAAACAAAAGATGCAGAAAAAAACTTTTGTCAAAATACAACACTCATTCCTATTGAAAAACTAGAATGTATAGGAATAGATGGGCCTTTCCTAAAAATGATAAAAAGTATATACTTAAAACCATCAGCAAATATCATCTGCAATGGGGAAAAATTAGAAGCCTTCCCAATAAGATCAGGAGTGAAGCAAGAATGCCTATTATCACCACTATTATTTAGTATTGTACTATAAACCCTAGCAGTAGTAATTAGAGAAGAAAAAGGAATTGAAGGTATTAAAGTAGGCAATGAGGAAACTAAACTATCACTTTTTGCAGATGATATGTTGGTCTACTTAAAGAATCCTAAAGAATCAACTAAAAAGTTAGTGGAAATAATGGACAACTTTAGCAAAACTGCAGGATACAAAATAAACCCACAAAAATCATTAGTATGTCTATGTATTTCCAAAACAACCCAACAGCAATAGTCAGAAAGAGAAATTTGATTTAAAATCACCTTACACAATATAAAGTCTTTAGGAATCTATTTGCCAAGACAAACACAAGAATTATATGAATACAACTACAAAACATTTTACACAAGATTAAAACTAGATCCAAATAATTGGAAAATATTTATTAATTGCTTATGGGTAGGACAAATTAATATAATAATAATGACAATCCTACCGAAATTAATTTACTTATTTAGTTTTCAGATAAAGAAATCAAATCTGACAATAAGCATGTATTTTTATAATTAGAGAAATGCAAATCAAAACAACTCTGAGGTGCCACCTCACACCTAGAAGATTGGCCAATATGACAGTAAAGGAAAGTAATAAATGCTGGAGGGGATGTATCAAAACTGGGGCACTAATACATTGCTGTTGGCATTGTGAATTGGTCCAAATATTCTGGAGGGCAATTTGGAATTATGCCAAAAGGGCTTTACAAGACTGCTTATCCTTTGATCCAGCCATACCACTGCTGAGTTTGTACCCCAAATAGATAATAAGGAAAAAGATGTGTAAAAATGTTTATAGCCACTCTCTTTGATGTGGCAAAAAATTGGAAAATGAGGAGATGCCCTTCAGTTGGGGAATGGCTGATGGTGTTGGTTCCATTCCATCTGTTGGTGATGGAATACTATTGTGCTAAAAGGAATAAAGAACTGGAAGAATTTCATGTGAATTGGAATGACCTCCAGGAATTGATGCAGAGCAAAAGGAGCAAAACCAGGAGAGTGGTGTACACAGAGACTGATACACTGTGACACAATCAGACATAGTTAGTTAGTTATTCCTGTTGACTCCCAGAGGAGCATAGGGCCTCAACCGTCTCACGCCAATGGACTCTGTTCTAGGCAACTTCCCCCAGCTGGGCCCATGTCATTCCGATGGTCTTTTTTTCGTTTTCGGCAGATCTTCGCAAGGTCTGTTTTGGCCTTCCGCCTTTCCTCCTCCCTGGTGGGTTCCAGCTCAGTGACAATCAGACATAATGGAGTTTTTTGCTAGCAGCAATGCAATGATCCAGAACAATTCTGAGGGACTTATGAGAAAGGACACTATCCAAATCCAGAGAAAGAACCATGGGAGTAGAAACACAGAAGAAAAACATTTGCTTGAATGCATGGTTAGATGGAGACATAACTGGGGATTTAGACTCTTAAGGATCACTGTTGCAAATATTAATAATATGGAAATAGGTCTTGATCATTGATTCTTATAAAACCCACTAGAATTGCTTATTGGCTATGAAAGGGGGAGGAAAACATGAGAGAAAGAACATGAATCATGTAACCATGGGAAAACAGGCTCAAAAATATAAATAAAAAATACATAAAATTAAAAAAAAGAAAAAATATAATGTTGAAGTATTTAAAAAATTAACTTCCGGTCAAGATGGAGGCAGAGTAAGGAGCAGCTGCTTGAACTCTCCTAACCGAAGCATACAGGACTCCTCAGGGGGACATAAAAATGAATCCAGATGAACGAAGGGACCCCACAACAGGGCAAAGCATTGAAGGTATGTGGAATTGGGGCATTTCCATGCTATAAAGGGGTGAAACAGCTCTCACTAAAACGTGAGAGGAAGGAGCCCCTCCAACATCCCCACACCACGTACAGCCCAGAGGCCAACGCACAAGAGTGAAAGCAGGATTGGGGCACCCAGTAAGTCACCAGCAGCTCCAGGGCTTGTTCCTGAGAGCAGCAAGACTTAAAACCCCAAGTGGCTAAAGAAAGCCCATGGACTTCCCTGAGTGCTGGCTCAGGTGAAGACATTGCCCTAGGTGAGGAAAAAGATCTCGAGCGCAGTCTTGGACTGCAAGTGGGGACCCTGTGCAGACAGGAACATGGCTGTAGAAGCAGCCCCTTAGACTGCTGAAGGAGCCTCAGGCAGAGGGACAAACCAGGGACAACCAGGAGGCTCGACCCTGAGAACAAGGAGACCCGAGACTTCAGAAGCCTAGAAAGTGCAGACAGACCCTGAGTGTGAAGGCAAAGCTGAGAAGGGGTGGGGCTAAAAATGGCAAGCCTAGAACCCTAGAAGAGAAAGATTATTAAGAAGAACTCTGGAACACTTGACAACTTTTACACAGAGAAAATCCAGACAACAGAGGAGGACAAACAAGTAATCATATCCAAACCTTCCCAAAACAAAGAAAACTGCTCACAAGCTATTGAAGAGTTCAAAACTGAGATGCTGAGGAAGATGGAAGAGATCTGGCAAGAAAATAACAGTTTAAAAGGCAGAATTTTGCAATTGGAAAGTGAGGCTCAGAAATCAAATGAACTGATAAGCAAATTGAACACCAAAAATGACCAGATTGAAAAGGAAAACCAGTCCCTAAAGACTAGAATTGAGCAATTAGAAGCCAATGATCTCTCAAGACAACAAGAACAAATAAAACAAAGTCAAAAGACTGATAAAATAGAAGGAAACATGAAATATCTCAAGGAGAAAGTGACAGACCAAGAAAACCGGTCTAGAAGAGACAATTTGAGAATCATTGGTCTTCCAGAAAAACCAGAAATTAATAGAAACTTGGACTCCAAACTTAAAGAAATTATTCAGCAAAATTGCCCTGAAGTTCTATAACAAGAGGGCAATATAGATATTGAAAGGATCCATAGATCATCCTCTACACTGGACCCAGAAAAGTGAACACCCAGGAATATAATAGCCAAATTCAAGAGCTTTCAAGTAAAAGAAAAAAATCTTACAAGAAGCCAGAAAGAGACAATTCAAATATCAAGGATCACCAATCAGGATCACACAGGATCTGGCAGCCTCCATACTAAAAGACCACAAGGCTTGGAACACGATATTCAGAAAGGCAAGACAGCTGGGCCTTCAGCCACAAATCAACTACCCATCAAAACTGACTATATACTTCCAGGGGAAAGTATGGGCATTCAACAAAATTGAAGATTTCCAAGTGTTTGCACAGAAAAGACCAGGACTAAATGGAAAGTTTGATATCCAACCACAAAAAGCAAGAGAAACATAAAAATGTAAATAAGAAACAGAGGGGAAAGAAAGAAAACTCGTATTTTTTATATTTGCCTCTTTAAGGGCTTCGATATGATCTAATTATTGGTATTCCTATGTGGAGAAATGTTATGTATAATTCTCTGTAAGGAATTCTATTCACTATTATTGTATTCACTATAATAGCAATCAGAAGAATAATTCATAGGGTGAGGACAGAATACTAAATGGTCTAAGATGACATGGGGGGTGTGAAAGATGGGGGTGAATAGTAGGGGACACCAAGAGAAATTTGAGTGAATAAGAAAAACAGGATATTCTATTACAACCAAAGAGGGCATGGGAAGGGGAGGGAACAAATACTATTATAAAAAGGAGAGAAAGAGAGCATTAAGAAGTAATATTTAAACTTTACTCTCAGTGTAATCAACCCAGAGAGGGAAGAGTAGCTATATTATCCATTGGGACAAAAAATTCTATCTAACCCTACTGAGAAAGTCAGAAGGCATAAACCAAAGGGAGCAGGGGAGTGGGGAGGTCAAAAAAGGGAGGGGAGAAGAAGGGGGTGGGAATTCATTAGGCCTTTAAAAATAAAAAGAGGGGAATAACAAGGGAGGGGGTAGAAAGGGAAGTTAATCAAGAGAGAGGATAAGGGATACTGGCTCAAAGCAAACCACTGGTTTAAAAGAAAATAGTGTAAGAAGAAGGAGTGGGACTAGGGGAGTATACAAAATTGTCAGTGAATGCACAACTGATAATTGTAACTCTGAATGTGAATGGGATGAACTCGTTCATAAAACGGGATCAGAAACCAAAATCCTACCATAGGTTGTCTACAAGAAACACAAATGAGGCGGGTAGACATACACAAGTTTAAGGTTAAGGGCTTGAGCAAAATCTTTTGGGCATCAAATGAGAAAAAGAAGGCAGGAGTGGTTATTATGATTTCTAACAAAGTCAAAGTAAAAATAGATATGACTAAAAAAGACAGGGAAGGACATTACATCCTGATTAAAGGCAGTATAAACAATGAGGAAATAACACTGCTCAATATATATGCACCAAATGGTATAGCATCCAAATTCACAAAGAAGAAACTGGCAGAGCTCAAGAAGGAAATAGATAGTAAAACCATAATAGTGGGAGATCTAAATATTTCTCTTTCAGATCTAGATAAATCAAACCAAAAAATAAATAAGAAAGAGGTAAGAGAGGTGAATGAAGCCCTGGAAAAATTAGATTTAATTGATATGTGGAGAAAAATAAATAGGGACAAAAAGGAATACACCTTCTTTTCAGCTGCATATGGTACATTTACTAAGATTGACCATGTAATAGTGCATAGAATCATTGCATACAAATGCAAAAGAGCAGATATAATAAATGTAACCTTCTCAGATCATAATGCAATAAAAATAATAATTAGTAAGGGCACCTGGACAGGCAAATCAAAAACCAATTGGAAATTAAACAATATGATTCTTCAAAACCAATTAGTCAAAGAATAAATCATAGAAACAATCAACAATTTCATTGAAGAGAATGCCAATGATGAGACATCCTACCAAACTCTGTGGGATGCGGCCAAGGCAGTACTCAGGGGGAAATTTATATCCCTGAGTGCATATATTAACAAATTAAGGAGGGCAGAGATTGATGAATTGGGCATGCAACTCAAAAAATTAGAAAGCTAGCAAATTAAAAACCCCCAGGTGAAAACTAAATTAGAAATACTAAAAATCAAGGGAGAAATTATTTAAATCGAAAGTAAAAGAACTATTGAATTAATAAATAAGACTAGAAGCTGGTATTTTAAAAAAACAGACAAAATAGACAAAGTACTGCAGATGATATGATGGTATACTTAAACAATCCTAGAGAATCAACTAAGAAGCTGGTAGAAATAATCAACAACTTTAGGAAAGTTGCAGGATACAAAATAAATGAACATAAATCTTCAGCACTTTTATATATTTCCAACACATCACAGCAGCAAGAGGTAGAAAGAGAAACACCATTTAAAATCACCATAGACAATATAAAGTACTTAGGAATCTATCTACCAAAACAAACAGAGGAATTATACGAAAACAACTACAAAACACTTTCCAGACAATTAAAACTAGATCTAAACAATTGGAAAAATATTGATTGCTCATGGGTAGGACAAGCTAACACAATAAAAATGACCATTCTACCCAAATTAATTTACCTATTTAGCGCTATACCTATCAAACTACCAAAAAACTTTTTTACTGAATTAGGAAAAACTATAACAAAGTTCATTTGGAATAACAAAAGTTCAAGAATATCAAGGGAAATAATGAAAAAAATGTGAAGGAAGGGGGCCTAGCATTACCGGATATTAAACTGTACTATAAAGCAGAGATCATCAAAACGGTATGCTACTGGCTAAGAGACAGAAGGGAGGATTAGTGGAATAGACTTGGGGTATGTGATGTCAGCAAGACAGTGTATGATAAGCCCAAGGAGCCCAGCTTTTGGAACGAAAATCCACTATTTGACAAAAACTGCTGGGAAATTTGGAAAACCATATAGGAGAGAATAGGTTTAGATAAACATCTCACACCCTACACCAAGATAAATTCAAAATGGGTGAATGACTTGAATATAAAGAGGGAAACTATAAATAAGTTAAGTGAACACAAAATAGTATACCTGTCAGATCTCTGGGAAAGGAAAGATTTTAAAACCAAGCAAGAGTTTAAGAAAATTACAAAATGTAAATTAAATGTTTTTGATTATATTAAGCTAAAAAGCTTTTGTACAAACAAAAACAATGTAGTCAAAATCAGAAGGGAAACAACAAATTGGGAAAAAATCTTTATAACAAAAAACTCTGACAGGGGTCTAATTACTCAAATATACAAGGAGTTAAATTAATTGTATAAAAAATCAAGCCATTCCCCAATTGATAAATGGGCAAGAGACATGAAGAGGCAATTTTCAGGTAAAGAAATCAAAAGTATCAATAAGCACATGAGAAAGTATTCTAAATCTCTAATAATTAGAGAAATGCAAATCAGAACAACTCTATATCACCTCACACCTAGCAGATTGGCTCAAATGAAAGAAGGGGAGAGTAATGAATGCTGGAGGGGATGTGGCAAAATTGGGACATTAATGCATTCCTGGTGGAGTTGTGAACTGATCCAACCATTCTGGATGGCAATTTGAAACTATGCTCAAAGGGCTATAAAAGACTGCCAGCCCTTTGATCCATTGTTGCATCATAGATAAACAGATTTGTATGAAAATATTTATAGCTGAGCTTTTTGTGGTGGCAAAGAACTGGAAAAGGAGGGTATGTCCTTCAATTGGGGAATGGCTGAAGAAACTGTGGTACATACTGGTGATGGAATACTATTGTGCTAAAAGGAATAATAAACTAGAGGAGTTCCAGGTGAACTGGAAAGACCTCCAGGAACTGATGCAGAGGGAAAGGAGCAGAGCCAGACATTGTACACAGAGACTGATATACTATGGTAAAATTCGAATACAATGGACTTCTGTACCAGCAGAAAGCAGTGACACAGGACAGCTCTGAGGGATTTATGGTAAAGAACGCTACCCACATTCAGAGGAAGGACTATAGGAGAGGAAACATATAAGAAAAACAAATGCTTGAACGCATGGGCTGAGGAGGACATGATTGGGGATGTGTACTCGAAACTACCACACCAATGCAATGATCAACAATTTTGAAATAGGTCTTGAACAAGAACACATGATAAAACCAGTGGAAATGTGCATCAGCCATGGGTTGGGGGAGTGCGGAAGGTGAAGGGGAAAGTAGGAGCATGAATCATGTAACCATGTTAAAAATGAATATTAATAAATGATTAAAAAACTAAAAAAACTAAAAATTATTGCAGTATATTGACAATTTTAATATGTGGTTTCCTAAATCAATATGAAGACTCTGGGTATCATTATGTAAAGTTTAGTCTTCCCCTTTCTTTTTGAGTTTAGCAGTATTAGTACAGAAGATAAAGAAACAGTTTTAGAACCAAAGAAGATCTGTATTCAAATTTTACTTTCTATTCACACTGCCTGTATGATGACAGACAAGTCAGATTCTTAGTACTGAAGCAACTCTTTAAAATGATACATTTCATCGAAGATGCTGACCACTATAGATAAAGGATTTTTATTCATCTTGACTTCTGTATACCATAGAAATCACATTCTAGTTCCAATTCCTATTTTAGGTCCAGGTTCACAAATAACTATGATGTAAGAGTGAAATAAGCATAAAGGAAAGATCCAAAGTGCTATGAACATTTGAGAAGAGTCTCCTCATCCCACTTTCTTTTTTTCTGTCTCTCTCTTTCTTCCCCTCTTTTTTCTCTCCCCTTCTTTCTTCCTCCCTCCTCCTTTTCCCCTCTCTCTATCTTTTGTCTTCCTTCTCCTCTTTCTTTTCTCTCTCTTTGTCTGCATCCTGATTTTTTGCTCCATTTCTCTCTCATTCCTAGATAATAGTCAATAGAATATGGGCTTTCCAGAGCCTACAAATGGCTGCCAAAATAAATGATCAAGTATTAATTAAATGAAACAAAAGCATACTCCATGTGAGAGTGTGTATAGACTCACTGTGGGGAGACAGGAATCTATTTTTTAGTCCTGGATCTCTTATGTCTAATGTCTACTGATTCCTTCAAAACTTTAGGTCAGTCAGTCAATCAATCATTTACTAATCATTTACTATATGCCAGGCACATAAAAGGATAAAAGCAGAACAGTCACTACTCTCAAGAAACTTTCATTCTAATGAAAGACACACATGAATTTAACATAGCTATACCAAAAAATGGGTGTATGATAAACATACCAAGCATATGTAAGACAGTGCTGAAAGAGAATGCAGTAGAAGCTGAGAAGATTAGGAAATAACAAAAAAAGAAGGTACTTAAGTTGTTCTGCAGGTAAGTAAAAATTCTAAAAGTGAAAGATGTGGAGGAACAAGATTCAGGAATTGAAGATAGAAATCAAGTATAAAGACACAGAGATGGGAAATAAAACACAATTTTAGGACTAATAGCAACTTGGTCTGTATGGCTAGAATGTTGAATGAATAGAGAAGCATAATGTTAAAAGATGAAATGTGATCATCCTGGGAATAGCCTTAAATATCCAACAAAGAAATTTATATCTGACCCTAGAGATAATAGAGAGCCACTGGAACTTATGGAATAAGGGAGTGACATGGAAAACTCTACAATATAAGACAAAGATTTTGGTTTCTGTATGGAGTCTAGATTTGAGTGAGAGGAAGGTTGAGACAAAGAGATCATAATCTAGGAAAAAAGCTGATTGAGAGCTAAACAAAGTTGTGCAAGTGGGGAGAAAAAAACGCAGATATGAGTGATGCTGGTGAAATGGAAATGATAAGATTTGGCAACCAGCTGGATATGTAGGATGAATGAGTATAAGTTGGGAATATTACTAAATTTCTAAACTCTGACAACATTTAGGAAATTTAAAATAAGAATATCTTTTGGGAGAAGTCAATCAATCAATAATCATTTATTAAGTGTGTATTATATGCCAGGAACTTTACTAGATGGCAGGAATGTAAAAATAAAAATTGCTTATGTAACCATGGGCACTTGGACTCCTAGACAACTCTCAAATACTCTTAATTTATAGACTACTATGCATATGATCACAGAGATGCATAATGTGGACAGTAGCAAAACAATCTATAATGCTGTTGCTGCACATAACACATTCTATTCTGACTGCAATAAATCATCCCTTTGTCAACACGGTGTAATTATTGTTCACCAAGTGAGTAAAACATGTTGAAAAATACAAATTTTCTAAATGCCATTTAATGGGAAGAGAGAGACTACTTTTCTGTCACCATGTTTGTGTAAACTGGACATGTGAGATGATATAGGGAATCCCTACATACAATGCATTTCCTGGGGAAAATATACACATCAACAAAACATGTGACAAACAGTAAACACTTTTCTCTTTTGAAATGGGTCACTCATTTATCAAAGAATTGCAGTATTAGAGAAAGGCAGAATGTTTGGAATTTGACTGGAGCAACTGTACACACTAACTGAATGACCTCAAGAAAAATGACTTCACCCACTAAGAGCTGAGTTTCCTCATCTGAAACATGACAGGGTTCAACTAGATGATTTCCAACCTGCCTTTCAGTTTTAGACTTGAGATCTTCTGATCCTATATTCTCAAAGATTATTAACTCTGATTCGTTCAAGGAACATGAAAGTTTCTACATTTAGATCACTAGCAGATAGTGATTTAGAATTCTCTAGAAATCCACAGGGATTAGGAACCTAGGAAATCCATGAAATATTCAGTTCCTTCATGTTGTCATCAAGTTCTCACTTTGAGCTGAAATTTGACTAATAACTTCATCCAATTGGTTTCAATTTAGCCCTCTGGAAATACTCAGAACAAGCCTACTACCTCATCTATGTGACAGCCTTTCAAATGTTTGATCACTGTGATATATCCAACCATTCACAACATCCCTTCTCCACACATTTTTCCTTCTTCTTTAAAAAAAAAAACAACAGACCCATCATATGACATTACATGTCAAGTTTTTCCATCATCACAGTAATCATTTCCTCCAGAAATTGGGAGACCTATTGAATGCAGTGGAAACTAACTCAGCCTGATCTACATGTTTAAAATTCATTCTCTCCTCGCCTCTAACTCTTAGAATATTTCAAGGCTCAACTCAGATGTCACCTTCAAGTATGTCCTACTTTATTCTCTCCAACTCTTCAACAAAATTAGTTTTTTGTTTCTTACTAAAGTACAGTATATTATATTTACTTATCTGCATACATATCTACACATGTGCCTTGTCTAGCTCTTTGAGGGGAAGTAATGTAATTTTCCTTAGTCATTATATCTTGTACATTTTCATATATTTGTTCATAGTAGGTGTTGAGTAATTATTTTCTGACCTGAATTGACAAAACGGAGATGTGGTAGGTGGGTTTAGAATTGACTGAATAGCAGGCCAAAAAGACCAGTCACAAATGGATTAAAGTCAACATGGAGAAGGCTTCTATTGTACAGCTCTAGGATATTGCATTTGGCCATAGGCTGTTTAACATAATAATCAGTTACTTTGTTAAATGCATAAATAGCATGCTTATACTTTTTTTAGGTCATATAAAGCCAGGAGCAACAGTAAATCCTTTGGCTCAATGAGTCAGAATTGAAGCAGATTTTTAAACAGGCTAAAATATTGGATCAAATTATATAAGCTGAAACTTAATAGAAATAAATATATCTATATTTCCAGCTAGAAAAATATAAAATTCATAAACATAAGATGGGTGAAATTTGACTAGGCAACTGTTCATATGGAAAAACATATAAGAGTTTTGGTGGACTGGGAGGTCTAGTATATAAATTAACAGTACAATGTGGCAGCTAAATAGATAATGAGAATTTTGGTTCCAATAACTGAGGTTAAATGTTATTTTGTCATCTCCCTAATTCAGCCATATTTAAACATGTTTTTAATGATACCATATTTTATAGAGGAAAATAAAAAAGAGACTTCTCTAAGGAAGGGGCAGCTAGGGTCAATCATTCTCAAAACATTTAAATGACTGCTCTATGCCAGGCAAAGCTGTTGGGATAGCTGTTGGGAATTAAAAAGAAAAATTTTCCTGCTATCATGGAGCTTATGTTCTATCAAAGAAGGCAACAGGAACAAGATGGCAGAATAGTTCTTTCCTACAGTATTCTATCCTATTGACAGGGGGAATAGGAGTGAATATGTGAAGATTTGAGGTCATATATTGACTTTGCCTCTTTTACCTCATTTTACTAGGTCCCTGTGGTAAGGAGGTTGGAGAGATTATGTAATTTAGGCAATGAACTTCATCAAACATTTCCCTGCAACTGTGCAACAAACTGTGTTGTGTCCTCCTATTGGGCTATAACTTCCTTAAGAGATTATCTTACTACTGCATTTATTTCCTCAGTATAACACTTGATCTATAAATGCTTAATGAATTCAGTATATTTCATTATGGTTTATTTATGCAAATTACACAATACATATACACATACAAAATAAATGCAAAATATTTTAGGAATTTAGGGCACTAGCATTTGGAAATATCATGAAAGGCTTCATGTAGAAGATAGTATTTGAAATACGTCTTGAAAGAAGCCAGAAATTCCACAAGTTGGAAGTGTGGGACAGCTGCATTCCAGACATGGGATACAATGCAAAGGCATGGAGTGGAGCAATGGAGGTCCATGAGTGAGGAAAAGCAAAATCAGCTTGATTAAACCATAGCATACATAAAGGGGAATAATATAATGAATGATAGATTCTAGTCAGATTGTGAAAAGTTTTGAAATGCAGATATTTTAAATTTTATTTTAGGAACTATTAGGAAGCATTCAAGTTCATTGATTAGGAAGAACGTGATCAGACCTTCTCTGGAAAAAAAAAAAACTATTTGGAAGCTACATGGATGATAGATTAGTTTGGGGAGAGATTTGAGACAGGGAGATCAATTTAGAAGACCAGTGAAATAGTCTAGGTGAGAGTTAATAGGGATGTGAACTAAGGTATTATCAGTGAGACTACTGAGAAGGGGACAGATTAAAAAGATGCATAAAGAAATGGCAAGACCTGGCAACTGATTGAATACCTGGGGTGGATAAGAGTGAGGAGTCCAAATGTCAAGGTTCCAAATTTGGTAGACTAGAAGGATTTCTGAAATCTCATTCTGATTTTTGAAAAATAATTCCTTTACACTCATGCTTTTTTTTAAAGCAAATAACAAACATGGATAATTTTTCTAACCTACCATGAGGAAAGATTCCAGTACAGGACCTAGATATCTTGATTCTTATTATCTTGCTATTTTATAAGTTTATTGACTATGTTATTGCCAACCTGGCATATCTAAGTATTTTATCTTCTTATCTGGTTAATTCTGTTTTGCTTCCATCTCTAAAGACCGCTTATAGATTTGCATGTTGCTATATATCCCACTTTCTCACTTATTATTGATGTGAATATAAAGAGATTGCAACCCCCCTGATTTCCTCCATATAGGGTTGGAATAAGTTGAATAAATAGAAGGGGACAATTTGATCAAATTAGATATATTTTGGCCAAAGCCTGGTTTATAAGATGTGTACCTTTATAAAGTAGTGCCTAAATTAGGAAGCACAAATTTGCTACTAACATTTTTTAATCTTCAAATCCCAAAGAACAATATTTTATCCTTTCTGTCTTTTAAGCTATCAGTGAATTGAATCAACTTCAACAGAAATGCTCACTCTAGCACATTGCAGCTTCCTCCTATGTAAACATGAGAAACTTTCCTTTTCCTCCATTTAAAAAAATGAACTCAATTTTTTCCTCTCCATAATTCACAAAGAAAACATGAGCAGCAATTGGAAGACTTTCTCAATTATATCAGGTTTAGAGCATCTGCAGAGTTGGTCCTAGAGGCTCCAGCAAGAGAAGCCACAGCTGTGAATCTTTGGTTCTGCTCCTAGCACAGATGCCAAAGCAGATGGAGGGGTAGGGATCATCTGCAGAAATGCTCTGAATCTCAGACTCTGGTGGAGAGCAAAAGGCATCTAGGATGCTGGTGAAATGGTTAGATTGATAGGCTCAGCACTCTCAGGATCAGTGAAGGTGACAAAGTCTCCACATATTGAGATTTGGTTAGAAGCATGATGAATGATGTGTTCACTTTTCCCTTCAGTCCCTTTTATCATTCATGAACCCAGTCCTATAGGCACTTGCTTGAACTGCCTGTATATTGCTCTGAAACTGTGTTTCAAATGCTTAGGAAAACATTTATATTAATGCTTCAACCCAAGAAACAGGCTATTCCAAACAGCAGGAAGGCACAAGGAAATTCAGGGCATGTAATTTGTAAAGAAAAAATATTAAATGCACACTAGCTTGAAAATAAGTAGACTGGATGTTGCTATGCTAAATTTACTACAAGAATCTAAGTGTTAAAATACCAGCAAAATAAATTTTTTTTGTTTGTTGTGAGATAATAAGGTGATTATGCTTAGAAGGCTCCTATATAGACATATAAATGGATACAAATATTATATCCTTTGGCTAAGCTTCCAGAAGAGTTCCAGAAAAAAATGGTTAATTCCAGTCCATGTCAGTATGAAGAGGCAGTGTGGCCTAGTAAATATAGGCCTCTGAGTCATGACAATATGGGTTCAAGCCCTACCTCTGACAAATATTGGCTTTCATCTTAGGCAAATTAATTGACCTCTCAGTTTTCAAGGCAACTAAGGAAAGGATTCTTGAGTTTGAGTCCATGAACTTAAAAAAATGTTTTAACAAATGTGTTTCTATATAATTGCTTTCCTTTCTAATTCTTTATTCTTATGTATTTAAAAAATCATTCTTAGAAAAAGCAAGTAGACTTCAAGAGAGTCTATCACACAAAACTAGTTAAAAACTCATTTTCTAAGACTACATATTACAGAAAATGTATTGTCCTGCATTGGAAGAGACTGTGTTCTCATAATGGCTATTCCTTTTCTGGTGAAATCACAAGTCTAATCCATGCACCCTATTGTATACTCTATTAATATTATTGTAACCAGCAGCTCAGAAGCAAGTATACATAATGTCCTCTATTCCAGGTCACAGTACAAGAGAAACATGTTACATTTAAATTCCTATTGCCTAACCACTAACATTCTTCTGTGAAGGAAGCAAGAAGGAGGCAACTTGGGAAAATGATGTTTTGATAAAGTGATTAGCCTTTTCTTTGTGAGGCAGTTTCAACCCTAATTAAACTGAGTCTCTCTGCCCCTAAATGATGACTGAACAGGGTGTGCTCTACAGAAGGGAATATTTGGACATTCTGTCTCCTCAGATGTTTTCTTTCTCAATTTTGGCAGCTAAATATAAAGGCTGTATTTGTGGGTTCACATAGAGCCTCACTTCAACATGATTCTGCCACTGTGGGTGCTGATTTCAGTGGTGCAGATTACAATTTACACTTTCTCACTTAATTCAACCCTTTTCTTTCTTTTTTTAGGCCTTTTCCTTCTCTTTTAATTGATATAAGTATTGGTCCCAAGGCAGAGGAGTGGTAAGGGTTAGGTATTTGGGGCTTGCCCAGGGTAATACAGCTTGAGAGTAACATGAGATGAGATTCAAACTCAAGACCTCCAAACTCCAGGTCTGGCCCTCTATTGTCTGAGCCACCTATCTATCCTCTATTTAACCCTATTCTAAACCTTCTGTTGAAGGCTCCTTAGGGAGTTCATTGAATATGCAAGAGAAATTCTTCTAGATGTCTCCATTTGTCTTTTAATGTTTCATTAGTATTTATACTTTTACATTAGTTATTTCCTGTTTTTTAAATGACTTTTAGCTGAACCTGTACTTTTATTACTTTAGAGAACACCTCTTAGGGAAATTATTTCTACCAATGTAGATAATCAACTATTTTTCAACTTTTAGTTTTAAAGCATTGAAAGGGGAATTGAAAAGTTAACTAATTTGTCTAATGTGAACTTGTCAGTACATGTCCAGAGACAAGCTTTGAACTCAGGCCTTCTTAATTCTGAGACCCCTACTCTATTATACCATAGCTATCTCTTGCCATTTTCAAAACCATATTAAAAAGAACTCACCCTTGCAAAAAATAAGCACATGTAAGTGAAATAACTTGAAATATTAATATTAGAAATATATGTATCATCTATATTTATATCCTACCACCTCTCTACCAACAGAACAGTCTTGTAGAGTTTTACTCTAGTCTTCTAGAGTAAAAATAGTCATTGCATTAAATTGAATTTTTATGTCTTTTATAGTGATATTTTACTTTATATTACTATGATGTGTATTTGTGTGTACATTGTTTTCTTAGTTCTGCTTAGTTCACATTTTTTAGTTTATATGTCTTCAAAAATTTCTTAGGAATATTCATTTTTATAATTTTTGTTATGAAAAAATATTATATTATATTTATATACAATGATTTATTTGGCTATTTCCAGCTGATGGGTTTCAGATGATTTCCAGGTATGTACTTTTTTTGCTACCTCAAAGAGTGCTGCTATACCTATTTTATTTGATATATAAAATCTTTACTTTTGTAATTGATCTCCTTTGGATAAATTCAATGTAGTGGAATGTTGGAACAAAGGATATGAACAGGTTTATTTTTTCATAATCTCAACTGATTTTCCAGGCAAATTAAATGAATGCACAGTTCCCATATTATTTTAATGTGCCTGTCTTTTAAAAACCATACCAGTATTGGTAATACGTCTCTCATTATCTTTTTAATTAAGTTTGTAAAGATCATGAAATAATATCTTAATAAAACAGCTTGCAAACCTAAAGATACTATAGAAATCCTAGCTATTGTTTTTATTTATAAGCAATAATTATCATAAATATGGTGGGAAAATGCATACTGTAAAACAGAGGTTTAATGAACATATCTCTTCTTATTTTAACTTATCTAATATTAGTTGTCATTTGGCAAATTGAGCCAAAATATTTTTATATTTTATTAAATAGTCCAAAGTTATATGTTTGCATGTACTAAAGCATTTACAGTTTGATGGATGGTCTGGATGTCTGATTCAAACCTTAGTCTATATCTGTGTAAAATTTGGCTAATCCCTTTAATGTTTTGTGATTCCATTTCAATATTTGTAAAATTGACCCAAGTACCGCCTTTCTTTAATTGGGACTTGGATGGAATAAAATGGAATAACACATTTTCAAGGGTTTAAGTTACTCTTAGACATTATGTTAATACTTTTGCAAGAGTGATTAACACTTTTAGATATGTAGAGTGTTATTTAGGGAATCAAAATATATTTAATAATTTACTAAATGGAATTTCTTTTTTATATATAGAATTTGGGCCCAAATGATAATCGCAAAGTATCTAGGTCATTTCAAGGGAATAACTTATGCACTGAAGAAATCTGGTTTATGTTAGAGTGTTTTGAATATTTTTAGAGAAAAGGATAATACTTTATGTTTATCTAAGGCATCATGTAATGTGGTAACATTACTCAACTTTATGAGATGTGCAACTTATACATGTACAATTGCACAAGTCTCTTGGTGGTTTGGATGATTTACAACTGAAAAATCTTCAAATCCATTTTCAGAGAAGGCAAATGGAGGAGGAAAAGTTCAGGGGGTCCTAACCTTGCCCTATTAACCAAGAACTTCATGATGAATATCTGGTTCCTACAAAATAGGTTTGAGTTTGTGGTTATAAAAAAATTGAATAGACTGATTAGCATTAGATCTAAAAGTTATATACATGTTCAATGTTTGCCAAAGGCACCATGCACATCATCTATGTGTGGTGGCATTTTAAATAAAGCAACATTAAGATACAGGAACAAGAGATATTTCCTAAAATCCTAAAATGAAAATGCCAGATACATCATCTGTTGACTGCCAGAATGTCATTAACTCTGATATAGTAACACTTGAATGAACAGACAAAGGTTCAGAAGGTAGTGTCAAGGACATAGCTTTTGTTGACCTTGTCAACAAAATACTAAGGCATATACTGGAGTTAGCTTCTACTAGCTTGTGGTGATCAATTGTTAGACTTCAACACAAGTGTTTAAACCTTAGAAATTGGTAAACATCATAAATAAGTCTTGCTTTTTTTCATTGACTAAATTTCAGAAATTAATGGAAAAAATGTTAAAGCAGATTCAGCTTCAAAAGGTGTTGTGCATACATTTTTCTTCAGTCAGTTGTCAATCATTTTTTTCAAGCAGAACCCTGTATCCCTTTCCATTCAGTAAGCATATTCTATTCCTAAGATTTCAAGCAACCAACCAACACAGAGACATTCGTAAGAGGAACAGGAACATAAACATAAATGTGGGGAAATCTACTTGGGTATACTAGTGATATACTACTTTGTAAAGCATGAGATCTCACTTGGATCTCTTGTTTTCCAGATTGTCAAAACACTTAACTGCACAGTCACATTATGGGGTAATGTAGGGTTTTAGAAGACCAGGATTTCTTTGCTTTTATACACTTCCTTACAGGAACTCTTAAAAATAGAATGAGGCCAATGTCCTCATTAGAGCTATTGAGGGCAGTTGCTGCCTCTCCACTCTCATTGTTCTGTTTCTATTTCCTTGATGGTAATAACAGAATCTTGACTTGCAGGAATGAGGTGCCTTAATAGTGGATACATGAGCAGCAAGAAGGAAGATGGAAAACAGTTCTATTGAAATAAAAGAATCTTATAGGCCTCTAATTCTTGGTGCTCTAGAATAATAGAATCACAGAGTTAAGACTGAAAGAATATTTATAAAGAAACTAGTCCAACCACTCATTTTGCAAATGAGGAAATTGAGGCTTCTTTCTTTGTCACACAGGTTGCAAATGACAAGGCCAGGTTTCAACATTTTCTCTTTTAGGTGTAAAACAAACTCTTTCTACTTCATCATAATGTGGCCCGTGAGTCAGTGAAAGACTGACTTAGTCTGTGACAAAAAATAGAACACTTTAAAGCTTATCAGGGTCTCATGCCTTTCACTGACTATCACCTCAATGATTTGAATTGATCTGTCCAACTCCTCTTTGAGAGCAAGTTTATCAGTCCCCTACATTCTCTGCATTCCCTCTGATGATATGCAGACTCTGGAAATGTCAGCTCACTGATGAATATCAACTTGGTGGCTGATCTTCTGTTGAGTAGCTGGAATCGTAGAATTAGTCCAAGGTAAAGAATGGGTGAGAATTGGTGCTGATAGAAGAGGAGAGAATAGAGGACATAATGACAGAGATATTGCAAAAGATTAGGCCAGTAAACTTGATTGTGATTCTGGCAAAATTCCTAAATGTATTAAAATGCAAAGCAATATTATAAGATACCAGGGCTTCCAGAAAAATGGCAGATGTCAGAGACCAAGGAACGAAACCGAAAAACCATAGAAACCATAGAAACAAAACTTAGTGAAGGGTTTCCCAAGAAACGAAACTTATGTTAGGAATAGAAACTTATCCAGCTTCATCCGGGATAGGCGTGGCGAGACCAACGGCCTGAGACCATCGGAAAATTCCTTACCCCAGCCCTAGAAGTATATAAACCCACTCCCTGCATACAATAAACGAGCCTTGTCACAATTAAGACTGATTTGTCTTTATTGCGCCTTGGTCTCTCTTCTCTCCCCCTATGGTTCTTTCAGGTGGCTGACTCATGGGTCTCGCGGTTGTATCCGGCTGGATCCGGATATCTGGCGCTCAACGTGGGGCACGACGAACACAGCTTACCGGACGACTGAGAAGCAGATCCCGCGGCCGCAGACAAACGCAGGGTAGAGGCTGAACAGACAGCCTTGAGGTAGGGTAAGTCGTCCCATCCCCCATAGGCAATCAGGCTGGAATTTGGAGTGAATACCCCAGAATGAGTGTGTGTGTGACTGGTATGACAAGGGTTTCGGTACTCTGATCATTCCCTTGATCTGTTTCTGAATCCAGACCCGCTAGTATCCGTTTCCATACCTCCGCGAGGAGATTGGCAAGAACGTGGGGAAGTGATTGTTACGACAGCGTGAATGAAAAATGGGGAAAACACTCTCAAAGGAAGCCCTATATGTTAAGGAACTTAAAGATAGTCTCAGGGAGAGAGGCATTAGGGTAAAAAAGAAAAATTTGTTTAAGAGCACCGGATCCTTTTGAGAGGACTTCGGGGAAAAGGGGATGGAGCCCTGAGCAAGCTCCCACCCCTACTCAAAATTAAGCATTAGGGCACTGGGCCCTTCTTAGAAGGACACCAGGAAAAGCGTATTTTTCTCTAGGACTAAACGGCAAATTTAAAAGTGACCAGAAATTTTCCTCTCTGCCCCCCTTTTTAGAAGCGGCTGGCTACTTTGCTTCAGCTAGAAAAACCAGTTCTGTCATAGTTTTTTTCTTTCTCCCTTGGAAGGAGTCCAATTGGTAATGGCCACAGACAATGTAAAAAGTTTTAACAATTTTCACTTAGCTATATCAATCTTTCCAGCAATGTGGCATACCTGGAATTATTCAGGCAGGTATCAGAATCCCACTTCACAGAAAAGTGAAGAAGCAAAAGTGTATTTATTTTAGGATACTTATTGAAGCATGAAGAAAGGTAATTAAGAAACAAAATTCATCATATGTCAGCCAGCTCCTTGTTAAGAATTAACCCTTTTCTGACTCATTCTTTTTCACAGAATTCTTTAGTCATGGAGATATGAATTGTAACAATTGATCTTTTGCCAGGATGAAAAGAAAAATCTAGCTTATATAATTTATGGTTTATATTTGTCAGAGTGTGTGTGATATGCCCGGGAAATGTGTCCTTGATCAGTCTGTGTGTTATATGTTGTTTGTCTGTGATCACAATGGGAGGGTTACAGGTTGGGAAAAATAAATCTCTCTCTCTTCTTCATTCATTCCGGAGGAATGGGGAAGACAGACGGAGGTGTTAGAGAAATTCAGAAAATAACATTGTAATTTCTGAATGTCTTAAACTCTAAGATAATTTAATTGGTTAAAAGAAATCTTATTCTCTGCTCTTATTAAGGCAAGAGTTAAACAAACTAATCTGTCAAACATTTCCCCTTCCATTTCTCACTGGCCATGAGAAAGGGAACATGGAAATCAAAAGACAGAAAAAGGGACAAATTTGATCCCATCACCAAATTCTATCAACAGGTTAAGTACTGAGACATATATCTAATGAAAATTACAAAAGATTCTAAAATGCAATCTAAGAAAAACTTATTGAGAGAGAAAGCAATGATTCTTAGTTGTGTACAGAAGTATAGAAGTGCAACTTAACTTTCCTAGCTAGCAAAAAATAAATAAAAACCATCAGTCTTGCTCAGTGCTTAACCAAGAGTGAAAAAGCTTCTTTAAACAACCATGAGTTCAACCTAACATTAATCAAACTGATGTTAGTGAAAAATTTAACTTAAAGATTATTAGAACAATGCAATTGGCTTACATTTCAAAATTAGATCCCTTTAGACAGAGACTGGTCCATGAGAAAATTATTTGTTGAGAGCGAATCATCCACGCCGCCCCAGTTCAGCAGGAAGTAGCTATGAGAAGCTAAAAATCATCGCCCATTCTCCCCCAAACTCATGGACCTTTCTCTACCCATTAGAGTATATATTTGCTAAGGAACTGAATAGGTACTGATGGTATTGTGTAAAGTCATTGACTACTAGTTAAAAATGGAATTTCTGTTAAATTTAAGAATGCACAAAACTTATACTGAAAAGCTATCTATTAGGATTTGCAGTGTGGGAATGATCAGACTTACCAGAAATGCTTATCGAACTGAATTTAGGGAAAACATATGAACATGTAAAATTGTTACTCTAAGGTCTGTACCATCATATTAAGTAATAGGTAAAAATATAATTAACATTAGGGTTTCAAATTTTGGTAATTCAAAAATAACATTTTTGCATTAGGAATCTAGTATATTATGAATATAAAAAATTTGGACAGCATTGTAATTTATTAGGATATAAAATTATTTTAAAAGCATGTGCAATGTATTAGAAGAAATTCATGATCTAAGGAATAACATGCAATTTGTTTAAAGAAAAAAATATTATTATGGGTAAGAATAAACATGTAGAATAGCTTCATGTGAACAGACTCAGAGAGGTACAGTGACCAATCAAGTGTGACTTGCCAGCTTAGCTCTGTAAAGTGAAAAAATGAACAAGAAGCTAATAGCAACTTTATAACATCAATAATGATTGTGCAAGAATTCAGGTTTCCCTAATTCACCACAATTGGAGCATAAATTTAAAATAAAAAGGGAAACTGCAGATATCACAGAGAATAAAAGACAGTTAATACAAAGGAAATATGGTTTGGAAATTTATAAAGCAAATAACATATGCTGTGACAACTTAAAATTAAGTCTTAAGACAAAAGGGAGATTTTACTCCACAATTAGAAGTATTTTTCATGTAAGAATTGATTTAAGGGTTGAGGATTGCTAATGATTTTTGATATGGTACAATGTAATTTATTTATTGTGGTAACAGAAAAAAAAGTTGTAATGTTAGAGAACTTATTCCAGAATTTAACTTGGGATATTTCAAATGAGATGTTCTTTTAATGTATGTGCTGTCAGAACTAGCAGCAAGTAATCATGATACACAAGAAATTTTTAAAGTGGTTAATCTATGCATGGGTTTTAATAATACAGGTTCTAAGAATTTGGTAATTTTCAAAAGATGGAGTTTCTAATGGATAAATAAATAATAGGTGTGAATTCTAGTGCAAAATAGACACAAAAAATGATGAATCAGAATAATCTTGATGGTATTTGATCAGCTATGTAGCAATGTTTTAAAGTAAAAGGAAACTAAACTGGAGATTCTATTATATTCTGTTTTAAAGAGAAGTTTGAAAGGAATAAGAGTAAATGCTTTGAAATTCATTTTGTTTATATACTGAAAGATTGCTAAAGGATTTAAAGTTATTTGTAAGTTATGGAGTTCAAACTAAAATCTGTTTCAGGAGATAATACAGCCCTGTTTTATATTTACTATGGAGCTACTCAATCCAGCACTCCTGTTCCTTAATTCAGGTTTTGTGACTAAAGTGTGAGATGTTAATTATTACCAAAATATGTAAGAATAACTGAGTGATCAGTCTTGTAGGGATATGAGGAAATGTTTTCCCTGTTTGTTTTTTGTGACAAGTCCCATAATCAGCACATGAGGCAAATTATACAATTAAAGTTTCCATTTCCCCAAACAACCTATTAGGTAGATAATTGAAAATTATCAAATTGTTAGGGAACATGCTTTGAGAAGTAGATGAAGTTAGTGATAGATGACTTGTAGCTTGCAGCTTTAGTTTACCACAATTGAAGTATTAGATCTTGAGCTTGGAAATATAACCCAAAACTTTCTGGATTTCCTCCAGAATCTGGGAGATAAAGAAATTTATTTGTAAAATAATAATTCAAGTATTTATAGATGTCCTATTAATGTGAGCTTTGCAAAAGGATATTTTGTAACAGAAACATCACTTGTCAACTCTGCAAACAACTTAGGAATCAAACTTCCTAGAAGGATCAATTCTTATCCAAGAATGATTTCTGGAGATGAAGTATGTTGGCAAAGATACCCAAATGTTAAGGTTTAATATCAGTTTCTCTTGTACTAAATTTTCTTGTGTTATTCTTTTGCCTGAACCCTATCTAGGGATTAACCCCCGTGGCCTTCTCCCCGGCCACCTATGGCAAATGGCGTCACCCACGTCCCTTCTTTCGCTAAACTCAAGTATATCCATGTTTCCATCGACACGTTTAGCGGTTTTCTTTTTGCATCTGCACAGCCCGGCGAAGCCACCAGGCATGTTATCAAGCATATGTTCCTTGCTATGTCCATGATGGGAAAGCCCCTCTCCCTCAAAACAGATAATGGCCCCAGCTATACCAGCCAGGCCTTTAAACAATTCTGTTCTCAGTTAGGCATAAAACATGTTACGGGCATCCCTTATAACCCACAAGGACAAGGCATTGTTGAACGAGCAAATCAAACCCTTAAGAACACCCTTTTTAAACTCAAGTCCCAAGAAACCCTTTACCCATTGTGTGGCAATCAGACCCTGCTTCTTGCACATGCCCTTTTTGTTCTTAACTTCCTCACACTGGATGCGGAAGGACGTTGCGCTGCTGATTGCCACTGGCATCCACATACCACATCCAATCTGGCAAAAGTCCTTTGGCGTGATCCCCTAACTGGGCGTTGGCACAGTCCTGACCCCGTCCTCACTTGGGGTAAAGGCTCCGCTTGTGTTTTTGATTCTGCTGAAAACAACGCCCTCTGGGTCCTGTCTCGAATGATTAAGATGATGGACGCCCCCGGCTCTTCGCCTCCCCCTTGCCCTCCTCCTTAACCCCTCCTTTCCAGGGCCTGTCCCTGAGAACCTTCTCTCTGCTTTCTTTCAGGAATCACGGGAGATGGCCCTGACAGCTCCTTTTGCCTTGGCTATCTCGCTGAACCCCAACACACTTCTAGGCCATCCTCCCGCTGCAGCGCATCCTCCCATCGCCTTACTCTACCCTCCCTCTTTCACCCTCTGCACATTTTCTCGAGGCCCCAAACAATTCTTTTTGGGCCTGCAACACCGGACTCACCCCATGTATCGCCCTCCTGGTTTTTGATGCCCCTTCTGAATTCTGTATTCTCATTCAATTATGGCCCCGCATCTCTTACCGAGCGGATGACACTGCCCTGTCACTTCTCTCCCCGTCCCCTAGAATGCGTAGAGAGCCCTTTGTTACTCTAGCTATCCTCCTAGGAGTTGGTGGTCTCGCTGCGGGCATTGGCACCGGCACCACCGCCCTCCTAAAGGCCCAACATCTGGCTGCTCTCCATATGGCTATGACCTCTGACTTAGAAGCATTGGAGAAGTCTGTCACAGCCTTGGAACAGTCCCTCACTTCTCTTTCAGAAGTGGTCCTGCAGAATAGGCGTGGTCTCGACCTCCTTTTTTTGAAAGAGGGCGGAAAGAAGAATGTTGTTTTTACGCAGACCACACTGGCATTGTAAGGGAATCTATGGCAAAATTACGAGAACGCCTTGCCCTAAGAAAAAGGGAGGCCGAGGCTCAGGAAGGATGGTTTAACAATCTCCTAAAAGGTTCCCCTTGGCTTTCTACCCTGATCCCCACCATTTTAGCCCCCTTATTATCTTCCTTCTAGTTCTCACCTTTGGCCCTTGGGCTTTCCAACGTCTGACCGGATTTATCAAAACAAGAATTGACTCGGCCCTCACTAAGTACCCTATGGTCCAATACCACCGCATAGAAATAACAGACACTGAACTGCCACACACCTTGCCTGACAGTGACCCTCTTCGTTTCACCGGCAGGGCGGTAACCCAATGATGGGATTAGCACAGGTCCTTGACCCTTGATGGCCAAGTAACTCTCCCTGTGTAGCCTAAGACAGGGGCCGTCGCTGCGGTCCTGGCAAAATCGCCTCTTTAAAAGAAAAGAAAGGGGGAATTGTCAGAGACCAAGGAACGAAACCGAAAAACCATAGAAACCATAGAAAAAAAACTTAGTGAAGGGTTTCCCAAGAAACGAAACTTATGTTAGGAATAGAAACTTATCCAGCTTCATCCGGGATAGGCGTGGCGAGACCAACGGCTTGAGACCATCGGAAAATTCCTTACCCCAGCCCTAGAAGCATATAAACCCACTCCCTGCACACAATAAACGAGCCTTGTCACAATTAAGACTGATTTGTCTTTATTGCGCCTTGGTCTCTCTTCTCTCTCCCTATGGTTCTTTCAGGTGGCTGACTCATGGGTCTCGTGGTTGTATCCGGCTGGATGTGGATAGGCAGATGCCTGATTAACCTCATTTCCTATTCTATTGTTAATTGGATTTATGTATCAGCAAAGCATTTTATATGGGGCTTTAGGATAATTTCAGAGAGCAGAGGAAAAGAGAAAGCTATCAAATTAATACATATTACATAAAGGTATGTAAACATATATGCATTTATGTTTATCTTTGGGCAGTTTAATGTAATAGTAGATAACTTGTTCATACATCACATACATCATTTTGAAGAGGTACAATGACATTATGAGGTGATGTCTTGACTGGTGCATGACATAAAGCTGTCAGCTCATTCTCCCATCCAGAGTCATCCAAGTCTAATAGAAAACAAAAATCAAGACAACTGCTAATCTCCTGGGATACAGTGGATGGCCTTGTTATCTTTGATGTCTGATTAAGTTGTAGGCATTCCATAGTATCTGCTTCAGCCACCTTCATGGCCTTTGGAATAAAATTGTTCTAATCTATCCAATCCACCATGCTTGGTAAAGATATCCTCTGTGTTCCTGATGGGTTTGAGGCCTGTCAGTTGCCTTCAACCTGTTTATCTCATCTGACAAGATGATTTTACTAAGGTATGGCCACTATACATGCTACAGCTTATTGGAGTTATGGATAAGAGTTGGGTGACTGACACCAAAAATGGGTGATCACCCTGAAAAGGGCTTATCAAGTCCTCAAACCAGAAGTCTTAGTTCTTTCTACACACTGCATACAGGTAGTGGATAGATTTCTGGACTTGAAATTAGGAAGTCTCATCTTCCTGAGTTCAAATCTGGTATCATACACTTATCTGTGGGACCTGGGCAAGTCCTTTAATGCTGTTTGCCTCAGTTTCTTCATCTGTAAAAATAAGCTATAGAAGGAAATAAGAGTTTCTGAGCTCCTAGCCCAGCAAGATGAAAGGGGGCGGTGGCCCGAGCAACAGCAGCAGCGGAGGCAGTGGCAGCAGCAGCAGCAGCAGTGCCTGCAGCCTCTCCAGACGCAGCCAGAGGACTCCATGAAGTCTGAGCAGCGCCTGCAGCCCAGCCCAGCCGAGCCCTCAGTTTTCTGATGGAGGTCCCTCAATGGGACCCACTGAGAAATGACTCCCTGCCACCCACCCTGACCCCAGCCGTGACCCCCTACGTAAAGCTTGGCCTCACCATCGTCTACACTGTCTTCTACTTGCTCCTCTTCGTGTTCATCTACGTCCAGCTCTGGCTGGTCCTGAACTACGGACACAAGCGTTTCAGCTACTAGACGGTCTTCCTCTTCCTCTGCCTTTTCTGGGCCTCTCTGTGGACCATCCTCTTCTTCTACTTCAAAGACTTTGTCACAGCCAATTCACTGAGCCCCTTCGTCTTTTGGCTGCTTTATTGCTTTCCCGTGTGCCTCCAAATTTTCACCTTGACATTGATGAACCTGTATTTCACTCAGGTGATTTTCAAAGCAAAATCAAAATACTCTCCAGAATTACTGAAATACCGACTTCCCCTCTACCTGGCTTCCCTCTTCATGAGTCTTCTTTTCCTGTTGGTGAATCTAACCTGCCCAGTACTCATAAAAACAGAAAATTGGGAGAGAAAGATTATCGTTTCATTTCGAGTTGCCATTAACGATACCCTCTTTGTTCTCTGCGCTATCTTGCTGTCTGTCTGCCTCTACAAGATTTCCAAGATGTCCTTAGCTAATATATACTTGGAATCTAAGGGTTCCTCTGTGTGTCAAGTGACCACCATTGGAGTGACCGTTATCCTGCTTTATGCATCCAGAGCCTGTTACAATTTGTTTATATTATCCTTTTCTCAGAATAAGAATGTCCATTCCTTCGATTAGGACTGGTACAACGTATCAGACCAGGCAGATCTGTAAAATCAGCTTGGAGATGCTGGCTATGTAGTGTTTGGAGTGGTCCTTTTTGTGTGGGAGCTCCTGCCCACCACCTTAGTTGTTTACTTCTTCAGAGTTAAAAATGCTACAAAGGATCTGACAAACCCTGGGATGGTCCCGAGTCATGGATTTAGTCCTCGATCCTATTTCTTTGACAACCCACGAAGATACCACAGTGACGATGACCTCGCCTGGAATATTGACCCTCAAGGGCTTCAGGGAAGTTTTGCACCAGATTACTATGACTGGGGACAACAAACTAATAGCTTCATGTCACAAATAGGATCGCTACAAGATTCGATATCGGATCTCCACAAATCCAGCAATCTGCCGGCAATCTGCTAACAACAAACAGTATTATAGAATTTTATTATGATTGAATTTCTCTAGAGATTGATTTTTGGGTAATAATATAAGTTTATTGATTATATCAGGTTTATTGGTTAGGCGAGCATCATAACCGATAAAATGACATATAGGTCTCCGAGGTTGTCTCTCATGACCGGGGGCGACCTGAGCTGGGTCACGTAGCCTGATAAATAGATTTTTAGAAGTTCATTATTCAGCCTCTCCCTTGACCATCTCAAGACAACTTTAACTGGTGATAGCTAATTAAGAGATGGTCCATCAATCTATCCACCCATCCCCATACCCACATCTTGGGAAACAGAGAGACAGGAAAAACAAAACAAAAACAAAAACAAAAAAAAAACTTGTCCTCTTCAATTATTAAACAATTTTTTTTAAAAAAGAAATTATTCCTTTGGATTCCCAAGGACAAAGAAAAATGCAAAAAGTAGTAGATTAGATGGTATCTCTAACCCAGATCCCAGACTGAGGAATACACAGTAATCCCCCATAGGAATTAATACAGTATATGAAAAATAAATTCTCACAATTTTATTCTGCAGTGAAAAGTTTCAGAAAAAACAAGTTCAAAGACAGCCAGATGTTAAGGGCGCTGCCACAGGAAAAGTAGGATTTGACATTGTTTCTTGCTACAGATTTCTGATGGCTCCAGTGGGACTAAGCAATAATTTAGATGGACAAAACTTTATTTTAGTTAATACTAAAGAACTGAGCCTAGTTATTTCCCTAGGCATAATTTAATTTTTTTTACTTGTACTTTTACAGAAGTCATATTTTATATAACTTAAAAGATAATGCTAAAGTATAGTAAAATTCTCTCGGGGCAGCTGGGTAGCTCAGTGGAGTGAGAGTCAGGCCTAGAGACAGGAGGTCCTAGGTTCAAACCCGGCCTCAGCCACTTCCCAGCTGTGTGACCCTGGGCAAGTCACTTGACCCCCATTGCCCACCCTTACCACTCTTCCACCTATGAGACAATACACCGAAGTACAAGGGTTAAAAAAAAATTCTCTCCCAAGATTTTGTTGATGCAATGTGTTTTTTAGTTTGCACAGATATTTTTATGTATAATTCACTTTAAAAGTATACAATATATAGTTTAATGTGTACTGTATGGCTTAATGCATTCCTCAGATTATTAAAATGATTCCAATTAATAAAAAAGAAGGAAATAAGAAACAATTCCAGTATCTTTGCCAAGACCTTAAATAGGGTTGCAAAGAGTTGGACATAAGTGAACAGTATTGAACAACAAATATATAACTTAATGTATACACATATATGCTTATGTTATTTACATTCACACATACATTGCTTATATATGTATAGACATATATGTGTGTGTACATGCATACATAATGAATATATGTATGTGTGTATATATTATATGAATTTTTAGCTATAGAAATATATTTCTGAACATTTTCAACTGAACTATAAAGACATATTATAGATCATGGATTTAATCTGGAATGTCATCTAGTACAAAAATCTCATTTTGAAAATGAAGAAAAGGTGGCCTACAAATGATATAATTTGTCCAGGATCACATAAGTAGGAAGTATCAAAGCAGACATTAGGTATTAGATTTTTAATTCAAATTATCCAGTGTTCTCTTCACTGCACATTATTTCCCCCTATGGAATTAGTTAAACTTGGAATTGCTTGAATGAGCATTGTAAAAAAAATAATACTTAATGGGTTGACGTCATCTTGGAAAAGACATTTCCAATGGAGTTTCCCAAGAAGCTCTCTTTGACCCTGTGTAATTCATTTTATTTTTTTCCTCAATGATTCGACAAAAATATTGGTGACATACTTTTTAAATTTGGAGAAGACACAAAAATTCAAAGGAACAGCTACTAACAATTGAAATGGTAGAGCCAAGATTCAAATAGGCCGTAACAAGATAGACTGATCTACCCAAACTACAATGAAACTTAATAGATAAATGTGAACTAATTGTCTTACTCTACTATATTAGAGTTGTGGAGAGGAAACCCCTGAAAGCTTATGTCTTTAACAAATTCCAGGGAGAAGGAAAGACTTCAAATATAGAACCATTTATGAACTATATTTCCAGAATTAGCTTAGCTAAGTTTGAAAAGGTTCACCTCTAGCCTATCTATAGAGTGATAGATGTTTTTTATCATAGAAACTCTTGATATTTTCTACAAAGTCCTAAATTGCTTACAAATTACATTGATACCAATATTACCCACAATGACTAAAATAACAAATTATTGAAATCATAAGGGAAGGAAGGAAACAAGCATTTATTATCATCAAATAAATGCCAGATACTGCTTTGTGTTTTACAAGTGTTAACCCATTTGAGTCTATCTTGGAAGACAGGTGCAAGTATTTTATGAATTTTTCAGTTTAGTCTTTTTTTCAATTTGGCTCCTTTGGGGCTCAAATAAAAGATCAGAGAGCAACTTTGGGTTTAGAATAGCTAGGTTTTATTTAGATTAGGAAAGGGAAGGTCTAAGGAAAACAAGGAGGTAGATAGAAGGGGAAAAAGGCACCAAGAGAGAGATCAGGGTAGATAGCATCAGCCAGCCTCCAGGCTTCAAAGAGCAGAGCGACCCCAGGGTAGAGAGTCTGAAAAGGCACCAAACTTTCTCTTTTATACTTTCTCCAACCTCTCCCACAAAGGAAGTGGGAGGTGTCAGGGGAAGTTGTAGCAGGGAGCCCTGGGAGATGTAGTCTTCCAGGGATAACAATAATTTTAAATGCCACAATGTACAAACTAGAGGGTATTCTAAATTGAACAATTGAATTGGACAGGAAACTGGAGTCCAAATGTTCTGGGCAGTTTTACTCAGGTGAGCAACATTATTTAGCCTTAGAACTAAAAGGCTATCAAGCACTTATGGATTATAAAAGATTTAATGAAAATGATTGTACTCAACCATAAAAAAGAATTTTAAAATGATATAATTTACTAATTAAAAAAGATTCTGTTCTTCCCCACCTCTACATTCACTAGCACAGAGATGCTGTTTCACAAAAACATCCTACAAACAGCAAAATTTCTGGTGAACCTTTAATGTTCTGGATACAACTGGCTGGGCCTTTAAACTCAGGCTTCAAGGAATACACACCGCTCATTCAAATATTAGTTCTTCAGACTAACAAAATAATTGTCCCTTTAAAGGGAAATGATCCTAGGTTCCCTGAATCATATTTAGCAACTGAAAGATTGCCCAAAGTACCTGGGGATATTTAAACAAAAGATGAAAAGGCTTATGTAATATATGGCACTTGACTTCAAACATATTAAGGAATGTCATGGGAAAGAGCCATTAAAATCATTTTGCTTAGCCTCTAAAAAATAGGAGCAATGTATAGAAGTTCTAGCAAAGTATCGTTTGACAAAGTAAACTAAAAAACCAAACAAAACAAAACCTCTCTTAATTGGTTCTGTCTCAAAGTAAACTGGTCTAACTTGGGAGTTATTCATCCTTGAATATTTTCTTTTTTTAGTTCAAAGGTTTTTTCCCCCAATTACATAATAATAATTTCAAACATTTTTCTCCAAATTTTAAGATTCAAACCATTTTATTCCCTCTCCCTAATTGAAGTGAGCAATTTGATTTGGTCATACATGTATTATTCTCTAAAACACACTTCCATGTTGGTTATTGTTGTAAGAGCACATTTATACAAAACCAACATGCCAAAATAAAATCATAAAAATATAGATGAGAAAGATTGTATGCTTTGATCCTCATCCATCCAACTCAACAGTTCTTTCTCTGAAGGTGGATGGCATTCCCCATCATAAGTCTTTCAGAATTGACCAAGATCATTTTATTACTTAAAGTAGCCAAGTTTTTACAGTTGATGATCATACAATATTGCTGTGACTGTACAATGTTCTTCTGGTTATGCTTATTTTGCTCTGCAATTCATGCAGATTTTGCCAATTATTTTCTGAAATCATTTTGCTTATCGTTTCATATGACACAATAGTAATACATCACTGGCATATACTACAATTCGTTAAAGCAACCCCCAGCTGATGGACATCCCCTCAAATTTCAGTTCTTTGGAAATATTTTTATAAATATATAAATATTATATAAATATCTTTGTACAAGTAGTTCCTATATTTTTTAAAAAATTTCTTTGGGATACAGTAGTAATGTACTAGTAATGGTATTATAGGATCAGAGTAGTAGTGCCATTACAGGATAAATAGGTATGCTTAATTTTATGGCCCTTTGAGCACAGTTCCAAATTGTCCTCCTGAATGTTTGGATCAGTCCACAATTCAACTAACAGTAGATTAGTGTTTCTCAATTTTGCCACATCCCCTCCAAAATTTATCACTTTTCTTTACTCTTATATTGGCCAATTGAACAATTCAACTAAGGTGGGACAGTATTGTTTTAATTTTTATTTCTCTAACCAAGAAAGAGTGATTTAGAACAATTTTTCATATAGTTATTGATTTCTTCATCTGAAAAGTGCTGGTTCATATCCTTTAACTATTTGTCAACTTGGGAATGGCTTATAAGCTTATAAATTTGACTTATTTCTCTATAAACTTGAGAAATTAGATCTTTATCAATTTTCCCAGTTTGTTGTTTCCCTTCTAATGTTAAATTTATTTTTGTTTGTACAAAAGTTTTAAACTTAATACAATCAAAATTATTCATTTTACATCTTATAATACTCTCTAACTTTTGTTTGTTCATAAATTCTTCCCTTCTTGAAAGATCTGCCAGTTAACCTATTCTGTGTTCCCCTGATTTAGTTATAGCATCACTCTTTATATCTAAATCATATACCCATTCTGACCTTATATTGGGGGGGGGGTGTGAGATATCAATCTATACCAGTGATAGCAAACCTATGGCACATGTGCCAATGATAGCATGTGTGACAAAGATGGCATACAGAGACTTGCTGTCCCTGGCAGAGATGCTCCCTTCCCCCGCTCCATTGTGCCTCTCTGCCCCTCTGCACTTACTCCCTCTCTTCAGTGGAGGACTCAAGCTACTCTCCTTCTTTTTTCCCTCTCCTATTTGGTCCTGGGCTCCTATGACCTTTCTCCCTTGGAAGAGGTGGCCAAGGCTGAGGGGGAGACTCGGTGCCTGGGCCTTCATAGAGGAGTATGCTGACCCCGCCTCCCCACTGCAGGCAACCTGGGTAGCAGAAAGGAAGGAAATAATAGCAGAATACTTCTCCCCCATCTGATTTTTCACCTGAACAACCTTCTTCCCTGCCCCCTCCCTGGGGTTACTGCTTTGCTTTCAAGATCAAAACCTCAGATGGCTCTGCCCTCTTCAGAGCTGAGAAAGCCCCACACTCCTTGCTTGGGGATCAGTAGGGATAGCATTGCTGCTGCCACTTCCTTTGTGAGGCTTGAGTTTTTTGTTTTTTGTTTTTTGCTTTGAAAACTTATTTTTAGCATAGTGCAATCTGTTTGTTGTGAAGTGGCAGCAATGCTTGCACAAACAACTCAAATAAAAGTTCTGAGTACAAAAAGAGCTCAAGGTTACCACACAAGGGAATGGATTACCCATGGACATTTCACAGCAGTTCTCCTCTTCCCTTGAGTCTCAGGCTGTGGAAGCCCCAAATACAGTATTAGTGGGGTGCCATGAAGGAAAAGCAGGGCTCCTCAACCTGTCAAGGATTTCCTTCCCAACTCACCAGTGCTGGGAGGATAAGGCCCAGCATCTTCCTCTCATAGGAAATAATTACCCTGGCACCCCAGAGGGTCTAGGCTAGGAGAGGTGTCAGAGAGAGGAGTGATAGGAGGGTCATCCCAAGCCTCCTGGGGGCAAGTGTGTGAAGGGTGCCAATTGAATAAAGCTTTTATGGAGCTCCTCTGTGTACATTAAAGAAATAATATTGTAAATAGGCTGCAGATAATTAGGGGAAGAAAATTGTTGCTGAGAGCTAAGAGGAGGAAATTGGAAAGTGCAAACTTTTTTGGAAGAAATGGGGCATCACAGAAAATATAGAGTGGAGCTGAACATTTATACATTGAAGGGAAAGAAGAAAAGTCATGAAGAAACTCTAAGTTATAGGAAAAATTGCAGCTCTTTGGTTGTGGAGTTTCTATGTCAGGAATTCCCATCACTGACAAAATCTGGCAAAAACAAATAAACGAAAAAACCTATGGATCACCACCCTGTATTTTGAGCCATATAAACAATAAGTTAAAGGAAGGCAAGAGTGTAATAAACTTGGATACAGGAAAGTAATGGATTATCTATGTTCTTGTGACATCAAGGCTCAATAAATACTGTTATTTGCATTTACTATTTTTAGTTCCAAAAGATATAAACAAGTTAAATTGGGCCTCTGTTGCAAGAAAGTTTTTAGTGAACAAAAAGGGAATATTTTCTTTATCTTTTCTTTAATTTAAAATTAATATTTTATTAATATTTGTTGAATGAAAAAAATCATTAGTCATCTAATTTTGGGGGAAATTATAAGTTTAATGCTTTTAAATTATACTTGGCATCAGAAAAAATACCTTTGGTAAAAACAAACAAACAACTGATCTGGAAGCTAGAGAATTAAGTTCTGAAATTTCTTAGATGTGTTATCTGTAGAACTTTGTCCATGATCTCTGCCTAAAGAATTTTATATTTCATGAGCCTATCAATTTGGGTAATGTCAAACTCTAGAATGTGCAAGTGAATCAAATGTGTCCCTTCCCCAATTCCTGCCTATGCCCATTAAGAAAAGAACATGTTTGAAAATGGTGGCAGAGTGGAAGCAGCTTGCTTAACCTCTCCTAACCCACACAGATAGAACTCCTCAAGAGGACATAAAAACAAATCCAAATAAATGAAGGGACCCCACAACAGGGCACAGCATTGAAGGTACGTGGGATTGGGGTGTTTCCATGCAATAAGGGGGTGAAATAGCTCTCACTAAAATGCAAGCTGAGCAACCTCCTACCCTCACATCACCTAAAGTGCCAAAGCCAGAACACAAGAGCAAGTTTGGGGTATTCATTAAGTTCTTGGCAACTACTTGGGATCACCAGGTCCTGCTCCTGAGAGCAGGAAGACTTAAGACTCCAAGAGGCTAAAGAATGCATGGACTTGGGACACAGACCTTGAGAGCAGGCTCAGATGTCGAGCACAGGCACAGAAAAGGACCTTGAGCACAAGCATGGATTTTGGGTGAGGACCCAGAGCAGAGTGGTGCATGACTGTGGAAGTAGCGCCATGAGACTGTTAACGAAGCTTAAGGCAGAGGAGCAAGCAAGGGAAGCTTGATCCTGAGAACAGCTAGACTTCAGACTTCAGGAGCCTAAAGAGCTTAGACCACCTATGGCCACTAAGATAAAGCTGAGATGGCACACAATGATATGCCTCAGACAAAAACTGCTCCACAGCTCAATAGGATAGGCAGAGAACCTGTCTGTCTCACCCAGACTTCTTACTGAGAAAGAAATAATAATAATGGCAAGCCAGGCACAAGATCCTCCAAAGAGAAAGATCAAGAAGAAATCCTTAACACTCTACAACTTTTATACAGAAAAAAATCCAGACAACAGAGCAAACTGTAAGGATTAATAAATAGATATTTAAGGTATGGTCACCAGAGATCAATTAACGACATTTCAAATTAAAATAAACCCAAGGCAGGATGACTTTTATGGTGGTTTATTTATAATTAGGAAGGTTGAAGATAGGGAAGTTGAGAGAGAGAAACTCTGGCCCAGACCCGATGCCCAAACCAGGTGGAATTTAGAGACCTCAGCAGAGTGACACAGAGGTGAATTAAAGCTTTTAGCCACAAGGCCTCCTCCAATAAGAGAGGCCTCCTTAAGGCTAGAGCCTCCAGAAATGCCAAGGGAAGAGAGAGTCAGCCTAACTTACTCATATGACAATTCAAAGGGAAGCTGTCTGATGTCTCACCAGAGATCCTATAACACCAAGTTCAAGTGCTAACTGCCTCCATAGGAAGTTACCATCATATTTAAAAGATAGCATCTTTCATCACTTCCTGCATCCACCTCCAATTTCAAGTGGACAAATGGCAGCCTCAACACTGTTTTGGACTGCCCAAAGGGCAGTGCCTTGTTTTTGATTTGTTACTTACTATCACATATGGGAAAGAGACTTAATTCTAAGTTGGGTGGAGTGACATTATTTCTGATGGCTAGAGTCTAAAAAATGAATGAGGATGAGCTAATTCCATTTACACAAAACAGCAAAGGAGAACAAACAAGTAATCATATCCAAACCTTCCCAAAAAAATGAAAAATGGTGACAAGCTCTTGAAGAGTTCAAATCTGAGATTAAGAGAAAGATGGAAGAGATTTGGTGAGAGAAGTGGGAAATAGCTCAAAAGGAAATTGACAGGTTAAAAGATAGAAGCTCCCCAATGGAGAAAGATACCCAAAAATCAAATAAAATGAAAACAAAATTAGAGGAAAGCATGAAGAAAAGAATAGACCAAATCAAAAAGGAAAATCAAAAGATAATAGCCCAAAACTAGTCTCTACAGGCTAGAATTGGACAATTAGAAGCCAATGATCTCACAAAACAACAATAATTAATAAATCAAAGTCAAAAGACTGAAAAAATAGAAGGAAACATGAAATATCTCAATGAGAATTTAATAGACCAAGAAAACAGGTATAGAAGAGACAATTTGAGAATCATTGGTCTTCCAGAAAAAGCAGAAATTAATAGAAATTTGGACTCCATACTAAAAGAAATTGGACAATATAGACATTGAAAGGATCCATAGATTGCCCTCTACACTAAACCCTGAAAAAGACAACCCCCAGGAATATAATTGCCAACTTCAAGAGTTTCCAAGTAAAAGAAAAAATTTTACAAGAAGCCAGAAAGAGACATTTCAGATATCAAGGAGCACCAATCAGGATCTGGCAGCATCCACACTAAAAGACCTCAAGGCTTAGAATCTGATATTCAGAAAGGCAAGAGAACTGGGTCTACAACCAAGGATCACCTACCCATCAAAACTGAGTATATACTTACAGGGGAAAGTATGGGCATTTAACAAGATAAAGATTTCCAAGTATTTGCACAGAAAAGATCTGGACTAAATGGAAAGTTCGATATCCACACACAAAAACAAAGAGAAACATGAAAAGGTAAATAGGAAACAGAGGGGGAAGAAAGAAATCTCATGTTTTTTAATTTGCCTCTTTAAGGGCTTCAATAAGGTCAAATTATTTGTATTCCTATATGGAGAAATGTTATGTGTAATTCTCAAAAACTGTATTCACTATTATAGTAATTAGAAGAATTGTTCATAGGGAAAAGATGGAGTACTAAATCATCTAAGACGATATGGGGGTGGGTGGGAAAGAGGTGGGTGAATAACAGGTGGCACCAAGAGAAAGTTGAATGATTGAGAAAAATAGTATATTCTATACCACACAAAGAGAGCATGGGAAGGGGAGGGGATGAATAGTATTATAGGAAGGAGAGGAAGAGAGCATCAAGAGGTAATATTTAAAACTTACTCTGAGAAGGATTAACCCTGAGAGATAAGAGTAGCTATATACATTAGGATATACAATTCTATCTAACCCAACTGAGAAAGTCAGAAGGGATTAACCAAGGGGAGCAGGGAAGAGGGGAGGTCAAAAAAAGAAGGGGAGGAAAGGGGGAAGAGAATTTATTAGACCTTAAAAAATAAAAAGAGGGGAATAAAAAGGGAGGGGGTGAAAAGGGAAGTAAATAAAGGGAGGGGACAAGTGGGACTGGTCTAAAACAAACCACTGGTTTAAAAGGAAATAGCATAAGAAGAAGAGGTAGAACTAGGAGAGGATACCAAAATGTTGGGGAATACACAACTGATAATTATAACTCTGAATGTGAATGGGATGAACTCACCCATAAAATAGAAGCAAATTGTAGAGTGGATTAGAAACCAAAATCCTACCATATGTTCTCTACAAGAAACACATATGAGGCTGGTGGACATACACAGGTTTAAGGTCAATGGCTGGATTAAAATCTTTTGGGCTTCAAATGAGAAAAAGAAGGCAGGAGTGGTGATTATGATTTCTGACAAAACCAAAGTAAAAATAGATCTGATTAAAAGAGACAGGGAAGGTAATTACATCCTGATAAAAGGTAGTATAGGCAAGGAGGAAATAACTGTATTCAACATGTATGGCCCAAATGGTATAGCATCCAAATTCCTAAAGGAGAAACTGGCAGAGCTCATGAAGGAAAGAGATAATAAAACTATAGAAGTAAGAGATCTAAATATTCCTCTTTCCAATCAAAAGATAAAACAAACCAAAAACTAAACAAGGAAGAGATGGGAGGTGAATGAAATCCTAGAAAAATTAGATTTAATAAATATAGGGAGAAAAATATATAGGGACAAAAAGGAATACACCTTTTTGGCCATGATAGCCATAAACACCACATTTTTTAAAGTGTAATTTCGTGAGAACTGTACAGTGCTCACAGTGTGCACTACTGTAACAGTGAGAGTTCCTTTAACATTGCACGAAAAAGAAAAATGATTTTTATGGCTCCTGCAGAAAGAGCCATATCTGGCCCTCAAAAGAGCCAGATATGGCTTGAGAGCCATACATTGCCGACCCTTGCTTTATGGAAAAATGTTATGTGTAATTCTCTGTAGTGAACTCTATTCACTATTATAGTATCCACTATTAATAAGATACCTTATTATTGGTTAGAATGGTCATTTTTATTATGTTAGCTCATCCTACTCTTATGGGGAAAACCAGGGGAGTTAACAAATATTATTTGTGGGCTCAAAGGGGTGTGAGGGAGACAGGAATGACAGAATGCAGGACCAAACAAGGTAGGGAGACTGTGCTTAACTGCTAAGAGTTGTCTGTTAACAGAAGTGGCTGCCACTCTGCACCATCTAGACAAAGCCTATGAAGAGTGGCAGGCAAATGGCAAGAGTTTATAAAAGTTTTAATTAAGGAAGCTATGGTAAAGGATGGGAATAGGGGTTTCTACACTTTCAGACTAAGGGCAAACCACAGGGTCAAGGGAGGGACTTTCCTATACTCAACTGAGACCTAAGCAAGGAAGGGCCCAGAGAATAGCAGAACTGAAGTGGGAATCCTCAAAACAGAGTCCAGACTCATTCAAGTGATGTACCAGTTCCTCTAGGACCTCTAGCAGTGCTCTTTCAGGTGGATAGATTCTGGGAGCCAACCTAGCCCAAGTTAACCTGCAACTCAGGTTGGGATTAATAGTCTACCAAAATCTCCCACAAGTAGATGTAAGTCTTCCTTCAGGATCTCTGGTAATCTGAGGTCTCCTAGGGTTAGTTGCAACTTCTTCCAACCACCATGGTGTCCATCTCAGAGAGAGAGCAAGCCCCTTCCTGCTTCCCCATTCCATTTGGAATTCTCCAGCCCTTCCTGTTAGGTCTCCTAACTAATAACTAAATAATC
>NC_058130.1:244934621-244948605 GCF_016433145.1 Gracilinanus agilis | reverse complement strand
TATTATTATTATTATTATTATTATTATTATTATTATTATTATTATTATTATTATTATTCCTGTTGACTCCCAGAGGAGCATAGGGCCACAACCATCTCACGCCAATGGACTCTGTTCTGGGCAACTTCCCCCAACTGGGCCCATGTCATTCCGAAGGTCTTTGTTTTGTTTTCAGCAGATCTTCACCAGGTCTGTTTTGGCCTTCTGACTTTCCTCCTCCCTGGTGGGTTCCAGCTCAGTGCTTGTCTGGCAACGAACTGGCTTCCCAAAGGCTTTCGCCAGCACGTGTCATGAATTCTGTTGGAGAGCAATCTTCCAGACTAGGCGATCGTTGGTTTTATTGGTTTAATGAGGTTGCAGTTTCTGTAGCAAGTGGGATTTTTTACGGGGTTAGGTTGCTAGCCCCACGCCCAACCCTCCTCCTTTTTCAGCTGGGCTTGGGACCATCCTTGGTGGAGTTCCTAATGTATATAGCTACTCTTATCTCTCAGGGTTAATCCCTCTCAGAGTAAGGTTTAAATAATACCTCTTAATGCTCTCTTCCTCTCCTTCTTATAATAGTATTCATCCCCTCCCCTTCCCATGCTCTCTTTGTGTGGTATAGAATATATTATTTTTCTTAATCATTCAACTTTCTCTTGGTGCCATCTACTATTCACACCCCCTCTTTTTTCCACACCCTGTCTCATCTTAGTCCATTTAGTGCTTCAACTTCTCCTTAGAAGAATAATTCTTCTAATTACTATAATAGTGAATACAGTTTTTGAGAATTACACATAACATTTCTCCATATAGGAATACAAATAATTTGAGCTTATTAAAGCCCTTAAAGAGGCAAATTAAAAAATATGAATTTTCTTTCTTTCCCCTCTGTTTCTTATTTACCTTTTCATGTTTCTCTTGGTTTTTATGTTTGGATATCGAACTTTCCATTTAGTCCTGGTCTTTTCTGTGCAAATACTTGGAAATCTTCTATCTTGTTGAATGCCCATACTTTCCCCTGGAAGTATATACTCAGTTTTGATGGGTAGGTGATCCTTGGTTGTAGACCCAGTTCTCTTGCCTTTCTGAATATCATATTCTAAGCCTTGAGGTCTTTTAGTGTCAATGCTGCCATATCCTGTGTGATCCTGATTGGTGCTCCTTGATATCTGAAATGTCTCTTTCTGGCTTCTTGTAAAATTTTTTCTTTTACTTGGAAACTCTTGAAGTTGGCAATTATATTTCTGGGGGTTGTCTTTTTCAGGGTTTAGTGTAGAGGGCAATCTATGGATCCTTTCAATGTCTATATTGTCCAATTTCTTTTAGTATGGAGTCCAAATTTCTATTAATTTCTGCTTCTTCTGGAAGACCAATGATTCTCAAATTGTCTCTTCTATACCTGTTTTCTTGTTCTATTAAATTCTCATTGAGATATTTCATGTTTCCTTCTATTTTTTCAGTCTTTTGACTTTGATTTATTAATTATTGTTGTGTTGTGAGATCATTGGCTTCTAATTGTCCAATTCTAGCCTGTAGAGACTAGTTTTTGGCTATTATCTTTTGATTTTCCTTTTCAATCTGGTCTATGTGCTTCTTCCAGGCTTCCAGCTAGTCATTTCTTGTCTTCAATTTGCTCATCAATTCATTTGATTTTAGAGCCTCACTTTCCAATTGCGAAATTCTGCCTTTTAAACTGTTATTTTCTTGCCAGATCTCTTCCATCTTTCTCAAGATCTCAGATTTGAAATCTTCAAGATCTTGTGACCCATTTTCATATTTTTGGGAAGGTTTGTACGTCTTAATTGTTTGTCCTCTCTTTTCTTGTTTTTTTCTGTGCAGAAGTTATCAAGTGTTAGAGTTTTTTTCTTGGTCTTCTTGTTTATTTCTTGGGCTTCGTTTGGCATCGTTGTGGTTTATAGGCCAGAAGGCTGAGTAAGGCAATCTGATTCTCTTTGTATGGAGTTAGGGAGCAGTTTTTTTTCCTGAGGCTACTTTGTGAGTCTCCTGGCTCCTCAGGGAACTCTCCTGGAGTCTCTGGTCTAGCTGTTTTCAAGGTCAAGGCCCTGTATTCCTAGGCAGCTGCCCAGAGCCTCGAAATTAGCCCATGTTTGCTCAGGTTTTCCCCTGAGTCTGAGCATGTTAGGTGCTGCTGCTGCCTCTCTCAGCCCCACTTCCATGTCCAAGGTCTGAGTTTTCTAGCAACCTGGGATCTCAGGTCTTGTTGCTCTCAGCGGTAAGTTCCTAGTAGCCCCAGCTAGTTGCCAAGGGGCTAGATTTTGTGCCCCTGCTCACTCTAACTCTGGAGCACAGTCTCTGCCTCTGGTTCTGTGAGTGAGTTGGGGGAGGGGTGATCTGCTCATGTTTTGATGGGAACTATTTCCCCGCCTTATATTGTGGAAGTGCCCAAATCCTAGGCACCTTTGATATTGAACCCTATTGAGGCGTCCCTTCTTTCATCTGGATTTTTTTTTGTTGTTGTTGTTTGGAGGTACTCTATATCCATTGGTAAGGAGAGAAAGTTGCCCTGCCTCTACTCTGCCACCATCTTAACTTGGAAGTCTAGTCCTCTCCTGCTCATTTTTGATACTGATAATTTCATACTCTTCTTTCTTTTTTTAATTAGATTAATCAATACTTCATCCATTTTATTTGTTTTTTTTCCAGCAAACCAGTTCCTAGTCTTATTTATTAGTTCAATAGTTATTTTACTTCCAGTTTATTAATTTCTCCTTTAATTTTTAGGATTTCCTAAATTTAATTGGGGATTTTTATTTTTTTTTCTAGTTTTTTTTTTTGCATGCCCAATTCACTGATCTTCTTTTTCTCTATTTCATTAATGTAAGTGTTTAGGGATATAATTTTTCTCTTAAATACTTCTTTGGCGTGGAATCCCTTTACTGACATGTTGTCCCAGTTTGAACTACAAACCCTGAAGCACCTGTTGATTACTTTATAGAGTTGGTGGATGTGGTCAAGTCTAAAGTATTCTTTGTTTTCCTAGTTTCTTAAGTTATATATAAACCTATACCTTTTGTTCCAGTCCGTGGCTAGAATCCTCCTTAATGTAACTAATCAATTGTTCTTCTTGTTTTATATTCTCTAAAGTGAATATGAGACCCCAAGTTCTTTAAAAATTCCCAATTGTGATGCATTTTCCCATAAACATTGTTCCTAAAGTCTCAAAACTTAGCTTGGTTTGACATTTTTGTATTTGTACTATTGGTACTTCATTATATGTGGCCATAAGAGCAGTATCTCTCTTGTCCTGATTAAAGACTTATCCTTTTGTAAGTACTTTGGTGGTTCTGTGTTTTTCCAGGCTAACACTCCATCCTCCTTTTTTTTCTGGTCATCTTCTTCCTAATGATAATAACATTTAAATAGTGCTTTAAAAATTTCATCTTATTTTATCCTCACAACATTGAGAACTAACACTATTATTATCATCATTTTACAGATGAACAAACTAATACACAGAGAAAGAAAGTTACCTGCCTGGGATCACATGGATAGTCAATGTCTTTACCTGAATAAATTATAGTTGATTGATTAACTTGAAGGAAAAATATATTAAATAACTGATTCAAAAAAAACATTAGGAGCTCTTTTATAAGGTTCAAAAGAGAGTAGAAACAAATCTTTTTTTAAATAGTCTTTAATACCAAATTCCCATGTTGGAGGGGATGTGGCAAAATTGGGACATTAATGCATTGCTGGTGGAGTTATGAACTGATCCAACCATTCTGGCTGGCAATTTGGAACTATGCTCAAAGGGCTATAAAAGACTGCCGACCCTTTGATCCAGCCATGCCATTGTTGGGTTTGTACCCCAAAGAGATCATAGATAAACAGACTTGTATGAAAATATTTATAGCTGCGCTTTTTGTGGTGGCAAAAACCTGGAAAAGGAGGGTACGTCCTTCAATTGGGGAATGGCTGAACAAATTGTGTATATGCGGGTGATGGAATACTATTTTGCTAAAAGGAATAATAAACTGGAGGAGTTCCAGGTGAACTGGAAAGACCTCCAAGAACTGATACAGAGCGAAAGGAGCAGAGCCAGATGATCATTGTACACAGAGACTGATATACTATGGTAAAATAGAATGTAATTAACTTCTGTACCAGCAACAATGCAATGACATAAGACAGCTCTGAGGGATTTATGGTAAAGAACGCTACCCATATTCAGAGGAAGGACTGCAGGAGAGGAAACATAGAAGATAAACAATTGCTTGAACGCATGGGTTGGAGTGGACATGATTGGGGATGTGGACTCGAAACTACCACACCAATCCAACTATCAACAATTTGGAAATAGGTCTTGATTGATGACACATATTACAACCAGTGGAAATGCGTGTCGGCCCTGGGTGGAGGGAGAGTGGGAGGGTGAAGGGGAAAGTAGGGGCATGAAGCATGTAAACATGTTAAAAATGAATATTAAAAAATGTTTTAAAAAATGAACATTCTACTCAAATTAATTTACCTGTTTAGCTCCATACCTATCAAATTACCAAAAAACTTCTTTACTGAATTAGGAAAAACTGTAACAAATTTCATTTGGAATAACAAAAGATCAAGAATATTAAGGGAAATAATGAAAAAAAATGTGAAGGAAGGGGGCCTAGCAGTACCAGATATTATACTATACTATAAAGAAGCAGTCATCAAAACAATATGGAACTGGCTAAGAGACAGAAGGGAGGATCAGTGGAATAGACTTGGGGTAAATGACATCAGCAAGACAGTATATGATAAACCCAAAGAGACCAACTTTTGGGACATGAATCCACTATTTGACAAAAACTGCTGGGAAATTTGGAAAACCATATAGGAGAGAATAGGTTTAGATAAACATCTCACATCCTACACCAAGATAAATTCAAAATGTGTGAATGACTTGAATATAAAGAGGGAAACTATAAATAAGTTAAGTGAACACAAAATAGTATACCTGTCAGATCTCTGGGAAAGGAAAGATTTTAAAACCAAGCAAGAGTTAGAGAAAATTACAAAATGTAAATTAAATGGTTTTGATTATATTAAACTAAAAAGCTTTTGTACAAACAAAAACAATGTAGTCAAAATCAGAAGGGAAACAACAAATTGGGAAAAAAGTTTTTATAACAAAAAACTCTGACAGGGGTCTAATTACTCAAATATACAAGTTGTTAAATCAATTGTATAAAAAATCAAGCCATTCCCCAATTGATAAATGGGCAAGAGACGTGAATAGGCAATTTTCAGGTAAAGAAATCCAAAACATCAATAAGCACATGAGAAAGTGTTCTAAATCTCTAATAATCTAAATCTCTAAATCACTAATAATTAGAGAAATGCAAATCAAAACAACTCTGAGGTAACACCTCACACCTAGCAGATTGGCTCACATGAGAGAAGGGGAGAGTAATGAATGCTGGAGGGGATGTGGCAAAATTGGGACATTAATGCATTGCTGGTGGAGTTGTGAACTGATCCAACCATTCTGCCTGGCAATTTGGAACTATGTTCAAAGGGCTATAAAAGAATGCCTGCCCTTTGATCCAGCCATAACATTGTTGGGTTTGTACCCCAAAGAGGTCATAAATAAACAGGCTTGTACTAAAATACTTATAGCTGCGCTTTTTGTGGTGGCAAAGAACTGGAAAAGGAGTGTATGTCCTTCAATTGGGGAATGACTGAATAAATTGTGGTGTATGCTGGTGATGGAATACTATTGTGCTAAAAGGAATAATACACTGGAAGAGTTCCAGGTGAACTGGAAAGACCTCCAGGAATTGATGCAGAGTGAAAGGAGCAGAGTCAGAAGAACATTGTACACAGAGACTGATATACTATGGTAAAATAGAATGTAATGGACTTCTGTACTAGCAGCAATGCAATGACACAGGACAATTCTGAGGGATTTATGGTAAAGAACACTACTCACATCAGAGGAAGGACTACAGGAGAGGAAACATATAAGAAAAACATGCTTGAAAGCCTGGGTTGGGGTGGACATATTTGGGGATGTAGACTTGAAACTACCACACCAATGCAACTATCAACAATTTGGAAATAGGTCTTGATCAATGACACATGATAAAATCAGTGGAAATGGGGGTCGGCATGGGTTGGAGTGAAGGGGGGGTGAAGGGGAAAGTAGGAGCATGAATCATGTAACCATGTTAAAAATGAATTTTAATAAATGTTTTAAAAATACATTTTAAAATTCAAATATATTAAAACAACTTTTTAAAGGTAAGTAGATTTATCACCAGAATGTTATCAAAAGTAATCAGTTCAATGCATCCAGTATTAGTTTAGAACTCTAGGTCCACTTCTGTGATTAACCTGAAAGGCCTACCCTTTTTCCCTTTCCAATTTGGGCAAATCTATTTCAAATTTTTATTCCCTACACACACAAACACACACACACACACAAAATCACACACAACTTATTAAAAACATATGCTTTTAATTTGGTCATCACACACAAATGCACACACAGATACATTCTCCACATATTCAATGACTTTGATTTTGATGTTCTTTTTGTATCTCACAGAAATCTCCTTTGGGAAAAGTTTTTACCTAGGATAAGATATTGTACATGAAGAGGAAATTCAAGGCTTTGAAATTACAATTTTCACAGCAGTAAAATGAATAGCTAGAAATAAATCCACTAGATAGAAGAATGTAAAGGAATAAAAAAAAAAACCTGAATTCCTCTTTGTAAATCTCCCTTCATCAGCCACTTGCATTTTAAAGACCTAGCCCTGAGGTCTGGCTGGAAGAGAATCTGTGATTAAACTTAATAGAAATACCATCTTATTTCCTAGAAGAAGACACTTTTCTTTGTGTAATTTGGCTGCATATGTTTTTCATGTCATTTCAATTTTTTCTTTTCAAAAAGTAGCAAGTAAGGCATATAAAAATGACAAGCTAATAATAAGGCATAAAATTTTAATATTTTGTCCCCTGTGGTATTAGTATCTTAACAGTTACTGTGTATACAAATTGATAACTAGAGAATAGTAATCTAGTACTATCTTCACACATATTTATTCATAAAATTATAAGTCAAGGATAAATGGTAATACTGGAAAAGAAAAAATTCAATTCCTATCCCCCCAAAAAATCCTTAGGGGGAAATAGGAGTTAAATTAAACCACCTTTTGAAAGTAAGGGAGGAGATGTCAAAAAATAAAAAAAGAATGTGTTTTATTCCTAGGGTTTTCAATTTTCTTTAGAAGGCATCTCTTGTTTGTTTGTTTATTTATTTGTTTGTTTATTTATTTTTGTTATTTAGAAAATATAACAAATATGTTAATGATGCCTATAGCAAATTATCTCATAATTTAATACTCCTAATTATATATATATATACACATATATATACTACATATACATATATATGATTCATGGAATTTTATTGTTTGCAAAAAATTAAGTCTGAAAGACACTCTAAGTACAATGAAGAGTTGCATAGTAGGAAAGAATGAATTGTAGCATATTATATATGTAATAACTACAAGAGCCAGTAATTAATTTTGTGATAGAGAGGAGATAGAGGGTTTCTATGAGGTCAGACACTCTTCTAGCTCTCCCCTCCACCAAATATGCACTGCAGAAGAATTCAAGGGGGTTTCACCCCATAGGATTTGCGGGCAAGGCTTCCCTATAAGTTGAGGTATGGGGGACCCCAATCCAATTCTGAATGACAATGGAGTTCATGCAAGCCTCCCCTGAGGTCAGTCAACTTTACAGCAGGTGGTCTGGCTTCAAGATGGAGGCAGCCAGACCAAGCTGTGATTCTCCTCCCCCTCATCTCTCAGGCACTCTGGAATGTTATCTTACTAAAGGCTTTTAATATTTGCAATTTAGGGGTTGGGAAAAGGGGTAAAGGGCAGAGGGATTTTGGGGTTCCCTCTTCTCTATTTCTATGGGGTCCATCACTCAGGTGGGAACCTTTGGGGTTCCTACTCCTAAGCTATAGAGAGCCAGCTCTATATTTCTGGGGGTTCTGAGTGGTGTTTAGTGGTGTGAGATGGAATGAGAACAGTCAGACTAAATGCTTAGCTCATAATTGCTCCAACTTGCCATGGAGTCTTGAGTTTAATATATACTGGTTTCACACAAAAAGCATAAAGAAAGAATCATAGTTGTGAAGGGGTTACAAATTATACAAAAACCCATTAAAGTCTAAAAAGTAGAGAGATAGGCCCAAGGTCAAAGGCCAAATTCCAACCACCAATTAGTAGGGGGTTAATTCTGGGAGCAGAAATATATTTCATAGAGATCCTAAACAAATTGAGTCATGTACTCTTGATTTACAGGATTGCACCTGCTCAGATAATGTCATGTCTAGCTTTGTCTGTTACCGGCCTTGACTGTCTACGTAATATATTTTTTTAGAGTTCAGGCTTCTTAATTATCAAGGAGAGAAATTGTTAACTCTGTACCTTCTGGTTTGCTAGGAACTTAAAGCTTTTCAATAAGTCTATAATGTTTTTTCCAATGAGAAAAGGTATGGATCATAAAAGGAGTCACAAGAGGGCTCTCAGATTTTATCTATTCTCTTATTGGCTTCCCACACTAAGTGTCTCCCACCTTGTCCTTTCTTCTTCTGTTTCTATTTCTATCCTTTTCTATAATTGTAAGTTAGACCGGAAAGGGTCTCTCAGCAAGGTTGGATAATGGGAGAAGGAGCCTAAAAGATTGCTCCCAAAATGGAGTCTCAAAACTTAGCTGACTGGTTTGTTGAAGTCTTGCTGGGTGAGAAGTGATGGGATGCCTTTGACCATGGAATCAGGGTTTCAATGTCCAATGAAAGATGTTCAGGAAGTCCTCAGGACTGGATCTGAGCTGGAATGTCGACCTTCTTCCTCTCCCAATCCTCCTCTGGAAGACCTCTCCTCTCCTTCCTCCTCCAGAGAATCTCCCAGAATTCCCTCTGGTCTCAACCATCACCAACTGTCACCAACTGTCCACCACTCCTTTCTCAGCTCCTCCCTGTCCCATCCCCCCTAAATAAATTCCATTCTTACATATATCAAGAATTTTGGAAAAGAAGTTGTTAGAGAAATATATGATGGGGAAAAGGAGGTGCTTGGAGATAAGACACAAATAAATTATAGTCTATAGAGATCCCATATGCTCCATTGGCATATATACACTATCAAAAGAACATGATAAACAGCTCCTTTCACATTGGGCACACTTCTTGAATATTTCTAGGAAGATTTGAGTCTTATAGGATATCTTTGAGATCACAAATACATGGATGTACCAAAGAAGTAAATTTATTGATATATTTGGTTCCTGACAAAACAGACAATTGCCAATATACCTTTCACTGCCTAACAAATAGTTGATGTTCAATAAATGAATGCTTACCATCTCATTTCCTAGGACATTTATGTTTTCTACACCTTTTTTTTCTTAACAAGATACTTAGAAATTTCTACATAGAGGAAGAGTCAACAGGAAGAATATAAGGTCATAACTGGCAAATCTTTCCACAAACTCATCCTACAAAATGACCACAGAATTCTAAGAAATAAAGCCAAGAAAAAATCCACATTGAAGTATTTTCCTAGCACAGGGCATCTTAGGAAGACATAATGAGAGGTCTGAAGACACCAAGATGGGGACTGGCCTAGAGCATGGTAAAGTAGAAATGACAATAAGTAGTGACTGGGGCAGGGAGCTGCAGGAGATGATAGCAGTGGCACAAGTGTACAGTTACATAAGTGGACTGTATATCTGGTCAGAAAAAGATCAGAGGGGACCTATATTCCAGCACTAGGTCCAAGTCAGGAATCACTTGAGGCTTGACCCTATATCTTGCAGGAATTCCACCCTGCCATTTTCCATGTTACACTATCCTTATGTGCTAGGTCATCTTCCTTATCATTAAGCCATTCCAATTGTTAAAGTAAATATAAATCAGTGTACATTGAACTTAAAGGGATAACAATGCAATTACTGGCACTTGAGGTATATTAGAATAAAGCAAAAGAGTGTTCTAGTACTTTTCCAGGAACTTCAGGCTGCCTTTTTAAATGCGTAAAAATTCTGTTACTGTGTCATTATTAGGGATATAGTTGTTTTCTGTACAGGAAAGAAAAAAGAATACAAGGGATAAGGGGGAAAATCACTTTTTATAAGGATAGGCCATTGTAATGGATTCCAGCAGCAGATTATGAGACGTAGGCAAATATGGTAATCATTAAAAGGTCATTAGAGCTGAGAGAGATCTGATCATTTGAACACTATACTCTTTTCCCCTTTCCTTTTACTACTTTTTTCTCTTTTTACCCATTTTATAAATGAGAAAACTAAAGCTGGAATAAGGAAAGTAAAAGGGCCATAGTCATAGAGCCTGACAGTAGGTAATAGGGAATCATCATACATGAGAAATATGATACAAGAATAAGATTCTAGATCAAAAAATATATAGCCAAGAAAGGATAGTCAGCCAGGTTGCTTCTTACTGATGTATATAAAATTATATAATTTTGTTTTAGTTTTTGGGGGGTAATTAGGTATAGCTAAATATTTAAGTGGTTTTTAATGATAACGCTGCTAAGATAAGAAAATTACAGTCAGAGAACCTAACTGATCATCATTATTTCCTCCAAATTTACCAGTTGATATTATTACAGGGAAGAAACACACAGTGACATATCTTGATAGAGACTGTTGGAAGCATTTAAACATCTGTGTCTGATAGAAAGGAAGTAAAGACATTCTAAAGAACCTTTTCTATGATTGGAGATATATTTGAGGTTCAGGAGATGAGGATAGTTGATTCCTCATCTTCTTTTCCCAGAGTTTTAAATGGTGAGAATTTAGAATGACCTGATATGAATATGTGAAAATTTGTTCATATTCCATTATTTTTAATTCAATTTAATTCAAGACCTCAAAATTACCCTCAAAAATCATCCCTGGATAAAGGAAGGGAGAATAAATTAATTCCATATTTGCTACTTCACATTTTAATTCTTGTACTTGAATCAATCTAATTTCCCAACATAGAAGAATGAATTATTTCAAGAATTTATCATCAGTTAGTCAGTCAACTAGAATTTATTAAACACTGATTTATATGCTATCGAGGTGGCTTAGTTGAAAGAATGCTGGGCCTGGTGTCAGGAAGACCTACGTTCAAAATTAGCTTAAGACGCTTAATAGCTTTGTGATACATGACAAGTTATCTCCACTGGAGAAAGACATGACAAACCATTTCAGTTTCTCTGTCAACAAAGTCCCATGCTGAGATTACAAAGAGTCAGACACAAATGACTAGCAGCAACAATATACCAGGCATTTTGCCAGGCTAATATTCTGATAGAAGCTGGATGAACACTTATTTGAGAATGTCTTCCACTTCTATAAAAAAGTTTTAAAATCCTTCATCAGACAACAATATCCTTCCATTCCATCTCTTCCTATACTTCACTTCTCTTAAATCTGTTTTAGCCCTCACCACAATCTTCAATTCTTTCAGCCCTCAAGATTTTTTCAGGTCATTGTAACTTGTTTGTTTATACTCTTTATTTCCCAATCTCATCCCCATAGTGAATTAATACAATTTTACATAATCATCTGCTCTTGAATACCTCAGACCCCCTGCTTTATCATCAGTCATATCTAGTCAAACTCGAACCTCCTTTGATTCCCATGAGCCCTTTTGTCCTTTATTATTCATGAATTACTGAATAAAGCTGGAGGAAGTCACCATACTGATTTGCTCAAATATTTCCTCACTGAAGCAAAGCAAAGCAATTCTCTCTCCTATTCTTCAATCCAATTCTTACATCTCTTCTCTCTTTAAATTTCTGCTGGCACTCATTACACTCAATCACTCAGTTGAAAATCTCCCTCATAATGTCCTGATAAAACCAAGACCTTTTGCTGTGAACTTCCTCTTCTCTTTTCATGTGACAATCTTTATTTCATATCTCACAACACTTTGACAGGACCATACATATATCTTTTACTTCATTTTAAAAGGGGCAGAAATCCTTATCCTTTTCAGTTTTCTCCAAAAGATTGCTCTCACTGTTTTGACCCCCTCTCTATTACTCTTTCTACTAATTTCTAAAGAAATATCTAAAAATCATCCAAATTTTTTTTCTGTTTAAAAAAATCACAAGATTACACACGTTTTGCTAAGTATTATCTTCTATCTCCTTTCTTTTTTTCAGTCATAGTCCTTGAAAAAGCTTTTCATATTCTCTCTCTAAAAGCCCTCTCCTTTATGAATCAGTAAAAGAGTATGAGAACTAACAATCATACATGTAGGAGGAAAATTAGGAAATAGCATCTGTAATACACCATGAGGAAAGAGAATATTAGAGGAAAGAGGGGTCAAACATTTTAATTAATTTAAAGAGATCAATATTAAGCATATTAAGAAGAGGCCATTTATCATTTGATGAATGACTTGGATTCTTATAAGTCTGATGTAGTTCTTTAAATATTTGAGAAATGAGACTTTTATCAGAGAAATTGTCAGTCTGTCAGTTTGGGCCTCCTCTAATCCCAGAATCATTTTTCTCATCCTGGGTTTTTTGATCCACGAGTAATTTGTAGAGCTTTGCCCTATAATACTCTTCCAATTTTCTCAGCAGTTTTGGTCAAATACTGAATTTTTATTTCAAAATCTTGGATCTTTGAGTTCATCAAACACTAGATTTCTGAGGTCATTTACCCCTAGTCTAATGCATTGATTCACCCTTCTATTTCTTAGCCAGTACCAACTTATTATGATGATTACTGCTTTCTACTACATTTCTGGTGCTCCTAGGACACCAACCTTCATTTTTTTCATTAGTACCGTTGATATTCTTGGCCTTTTCTTCTTTCAGATGATTATTGTTAATGTTATTTCTCATTCTATAAAATAGGTTTTTGGAAGTTTGAAACATAGAGAATGCTGATGATTTCTGTGGGTTTGTCTTGAATCCTGCAAGATCCCTGAAGTTGTTAATTATTTCAACGAGTTTTTAGTTGATTTTCTAAGATTCTCTAAGTATAATATGTCATCCACAGAGTGGTTGTTAATTTTTCTTATGGCTTATATTAATTCCTTCAATTTTGTGTTTTTCTCTCATGACTAAAACTAATATTTCTAATAAAATATTAAATAATAGTGGTGATAATGGGAATCTTTGCTTCACTACTGATCTTATTGGGAAAGCTATCATTGCAGATAAAACTTGCTAATGATTTTATTTTTATGCATTTTTCCTTATTACATGATTCATGTTCTTACTTTCCCCTTTTCTCTTCTCCTGACAAAGGAAACAAGCAATTCCAGTGGGTTATACATGTATTATCACTCAGTGCCAATTTCCATATTATTTATTTCTGTCATATAGTAATCTTTTAAAAATCAAGACCCCACATCATATACCCATGTAAACAAGTGATAAATCAAATGTTTTTCTCTGCATTCTATCCTAACAGTTCTTTATCTCAATGTGGATAGCATTTTTTCTCATAAGTCCCTTAGGAATGTCCTGGATAATTGCATGACTATTAGTAGCAAAGTTGATCACATATGATCACCCCATAATATTTCAGTATCAGTGTACAATGTTTTCCTGGTTCTGCTCATTTCCCTCCACATCAGTTTATGGAAATCAAGCAGTTTATTGGCCCTTATTGCACAATAGCATTTCATAACTATCATATACCACAATTTGTTCAGCCATTCTCTAATTGAGGGACAACCCCTCATTTTCCAATTACAGCAAGGCTTGGAATATTTTTTTTTATTTTTTTTTATTTTTTTAACATTTATTAATATTCATTTTTAACATGGTTACATGATTCATGCTCCACCTTTCCCCTTCAACCCCCCCCCCCGCATCCCCCCCCAACCTTGGCCGATGCGCGTTTCCACTAGTTTTGTCATGTGTCCTTGAACAAGACCAATTTCCAAATTGTTGGTAGTTGCATTGGTGTGGTAGTTTCGAGTCTACACCCTCAGTCATGTCCACCC
>NC_058130.1:244892288-244930109 GCF_016433145.1 Gracilinanus agilis | reverse complement strand
CGTGCGTTCTTGACTTAATGGGGTCCTAAGTCTTGCTGCTCTCAGGAACAGGTCCCGGAGCTGCCGATGACTCGATGGGTGCCCCAAACTTGCTCTATTTCTTTTTAGCTGGGTTCGGAGCTATAGGTGAGTGTGGAGGGGGTGGGGGTGGGGCAGTTGCTCAGCTCGCGATTGAGTGGGAGCCCTTTTTAGCCTGGAAATGTCTCGATTCCACGTACCTTCCACGCTGTGCCCTGTTGTGGGGTTCTTCCGTTCGTCTGGACTTGTTTTTATGTCCCCTTGAGGAGTTTTGTGTGTTTCAGTCAGGAGAGGTTAAGAGCTGCTTCTTACTCTGCCGCCATCTTAAACTGGAAGTCGGAATATTTTTGAACAAGTATTTTTCCTTATTATCTCTTTGGGGTACAAACGTTACAAACCTAGTAATGGTATTGTGGAATAAAAGGGAAGGGATTATTTTAAAGCCTTTTGAGCATAATTCCAAATTGCCTTTGAGAATGGTTTGATTAATTCACAACTCCACCAAAATATTATTAGTATCGCAATTTTGCCACATCCCCTCCAACATTTATTATTTTCCTTTATTGTCATATTGGCCAATCTGCTAGGTGTGACGTAGTACTTTAGAGTTGTTTTTATTTGCATTTCTCTAATAAGGAGGGATTTAGAACACTTTTCAAGTGATTTATTAATAGTTTGGATTTCTTCATCTGAAAACTTGCTATTCATATCTTTGATCATTTGTCACTTGGGAAATAGATTGATTTCTTATATGTTTGACTTAGTTCCATATATATTTGGGAATTTAGACCTTTTTCAGAGAATTTTGTTAAGAAATTTTTTACCCGTTTGTTGCTTCCCTTCTAATTTTGGTAGCATTGGTCTTGTTTGTAAAAAGAACAACTTTTTTATTTAATATAATAAAAATTATTCATTTCATATTTTATAATGTTCTCTACCTCTTGATTGTTCTTAAATTACTTCCTTTCCCTTAGATCTGACACATACTATTCTATGTTCACCTAATTTATTTATAATTTCACTCTTTATATTTGTCACTCATTTTGAATTTATGTTGGTATAGGGTGTGAGGTATTGATCTAAATCTGATTTTTTCCATACTGTTTCCCAATTTTCCCAGAATTTTTGTCAAATAGTGAATTCTTTTTCCAAAATCTGTGATCTTTCGGTTTATCAAGGAGAAGTTGCTGAGGTCATTTACCCCTAGACTATTCCATTGATCTACCCTTCTATCTATTCACCAATACTATATTCTTTTGATGATCATTGATTTGTAGTACAATTTAAAATCCGGTACTGTTAGTTTCCCATCCTTCACATTTATTTTTCAATTAGTTCCCTTGATATTATTGATATTTTTTTCTTCTAGATGAACTTTGTTAAAATTTTTTCTAATTCTATAAAAAGGTTTTTTGATAGTTTCACAGGTATGGCATTGAATAAGTAAATTAGTTTAGGTAGTATTGTCATTTTTATTATATTAGCTTATCCTACCCAGGAATAATTAATGTTTTCCCAATTGTTTGGATCTAGTTTTATTTGTGTGCAAAGTGTATTATAGTTGTGTTCATATAATTCCTAAGTTTGTCTTGGCAGATAGATTCCCAAATATTTTATATTATCTAGAATGATTTTAAATAGAATTTTTCTTTCTAACACTTGGTCCAGATGTTTGTTGGAAATATATAGAAATGCTGATAATTTACGTGGGTTTATTGTGTATCCTGTAACTTTGCTAAAGTTATTAATTTTTGTTCCTGGTTAAGATGGCGGCAGAGTAAAAAGCAGCTGCTTAACCTCTCCTAACCAAAACATATAGGACTCCTCAAGAAGACATAAAAACAAATCCAGAGTAACGAAGGGACCCCACAACAGGGTGCAGCATTCGAAGTATGTGGAATCTGGGCATTTCCATGCTATAAAGGGGTGAAACAGCTCTCACTAAAACGTGAGATAAGCAAAACCATCCCCCATACCCCACACCACCTACAGTGCCAAAGCCAGCACACAAGAGTTAGAGCAAGTTTGGGGCATGCATTAAGTCCTTGGCAGCTACCTGGGGTCACCATGGCCTGCTCCTGAGAGTAGCAAGACTTAAGATCCCAAGAGGCTAAAGAACACACAGACTTTGAACACAGACCTTGAGCACAGGCACGAGTGTGGGCACAGATGCAAGCCCAGACACAGGAAGTGTATGTCCTTCAATTGGCGAATGGCTGAACAAATTGTGGTATATGCTGGTCATGGAATACTATTATGCTCAAAAGAATAATAAACTGGAGGAATTCCATGTGAACCGGAAAGAAATCCAGGAATTGATGCAGAGCAAAAGGAGCAGAGCCAGAAGAACATTGTACACAGAGACCAATACACTGTGGTAAAATCGAATGTAATGGACTTCTATACTAGCAGCAATGCAATGACCCAGGAAAATTCTGAGGGATTTATAGAAAAGAAAGCTACCCACATTCAGGGAAGTTCTACAGGAGTAGAAACAGAAGAAAAACAACTGCTTAAACACATGGGTTGAGGCGAACATAATTGGGGATGTAGACTCGAAACTACCACATCAATGCAACTATCAACAATTTGGAAGTAAGTCTTAATTAATGACACATGTTAAAACCAGTGAAAATACACCATCTGCCATCGGGGGAGGGACCTCGAGGGGTGAGAGGGAAAGTAAGATCATGAATTACGTAACCATGTTAACTTTTCTTTAAAATAAATATTAATAAATGTTTTTAAAAGTTATTAATTTTTTCTACTAGCATTTTAGTTGAGGGGATGTGATAAAATTGATGAAGTTGTGAATTGATCCAATCATTCTGGAAGGCAATTTGGAATTATGACCAAAGGGCTATAAAAGAATGCCCTTTGATCCAACAATACCACTAATGGGTTTGTATTTTGAAGAGTTAAAAAAATGGGAAATGATGTTTTTATACAAAATATTTATAGGTACTCTTTTTGTGGTGGCAAAAAATTGGAACCTGCATTGATGTCCCTTGATTCAGGAATGGCTGAATACATTTTGTGATGATGTGATGGTGATGGAATACTATTATGGTATAAGATATGATGAATTGATTGATTTCTATAAGAACTGAAAAGACATAAATGAACAAATGCAGAGAGAAATAAGCAGAGACAAGAAAACAGTATACACAGTAACCGAAAGATTGTTGGACAATCGAATGTAATTGGCTTTGCTACTAATAGCAAAGCAATATTCTAATCCAACTCAGATACTTATAAGAAAGAATGCCATCCACATATAGAGAAGGAATTGTGGTAGCAAAAATCCAGAAGAAAATATATGATTTATCATTTGTATTTGAGGGTGAATGATTTGGGATTTTGGTTTAAAAAATATTCTATTACAGAATAGGACAGAGTTCCGGGTTAAGATGGCGGCAGAGTAAAAAGCAGCTGCTTACCCTCTCCTAACTGAAACATATAGGACTCCTCAAGAAGACAGAAAAACAAATTCAGAGGAACGAAGGGACTCCACAACAGGGTGCAGCATTGAAGGTACGTAGAATTTGGGGATTTCCATGCTATAAGGGGGTGAAATAGCTCTCACTAAAATGCAAGCTGAGCAACCCCCTCCTCCACCCCACACTACCTACAGAGGCAAAGCCAGCACACAAGAGCTAGAGCAAACTTGGGCACCCATTAAGTTCTTGGTAGCTACCTGGGGTCACTAGGGCCTGCTCCTGAGAGCAGCAAGACTTAAGACCCCAAGAGGCTAAAGAAAGCACAGACTTTGAACACATACCCTGAGCACAGGCACAAGCTCAGGCTCTTGAGTCCACGAATCCTGAGCACAGGAGAGGACCTCGAGTGGGGACCCAGTACAGATGGGTGCACAACTGTGGAAACAGCTCCCTGAGACTGTTAAAGGAGCCTCACACAGAAGAACAAGGAAGAGGACAACAAGGAGGCTTGACCCTGAAAACAATTAGACCTGAGTCTTCAGGAGCCTAGAGAGGGCAAACAGACCCTGAGTGTGAGGATAAACCTGAGAGGGTGCAGGGCTAACAATGGCAAGCCAGAGACAAGAACCCCAAAAGAGAAAGATCATCAAGAAGAAATCTGTAACACTTGACAACTTTTATACAGAGAAAATCCAAACAACAGAGAAAACAGCAGAGGAGAAAAAACAAGTAATCATATCCAAACCTTCCCAAAATAATGAAAACTGTTCACAAGCTATTGAAAAGTTCAAATCTGAGATGATGAGAAAGATGGGAGAGATCTGGCAAGAAAATAACAGTTTAAAAGGCAGAATTTCATAATTGTCAAGTGAGGCAAGTAAATTGAAGACCAGAAATGACCTGATTGAAAAGGAAAATCAAAAGAGTATAGCCCAAAACCAAAAGATCATGACCAAAAACCAGTCCCTAAAGGCTAGAATTGAGCAATTAGAAGCTAATGATGTCTCAAGGCAGCAAAAACAAATAAAACAAAGTCAAAAGACTGATAAAATAGAAGGAAATATAAAATATCTCAGTGAGAAATTGACAGATCAAGAAAACAGGGCTAGAAGAGACAATTTGAGAATCATTGGTGTTCCTGATAAAGCAGAAATTAATAGAAATCTGGACTCCATACTAAAAGAAATTATTCAGCAAAATTGCCCTGAAGTTCTACAAGAGGGCATTATAGACATTGAAAGGATATATAGATCACCCTCTACACTAGACTCTGAAAAGACAACCCCCAGGAATATAATAGCTAAATTCAAGAGCTTCCAAGTAAAAGAAAAAAATCTTACAAGAAGCCAGAAAGAGACAATTCAAATATCAAGGAGCATCAATCAGGATCACACAGGATCTGGCAGCCTCCACACTAAAAGACCACAAGGCTTAGAATATGATATTCAGAAAGGCAAGAGAACTGGGTGTACAACCACGGATCACCTACCCAGCAAATCTAACTATGTATTTCCAGGGGAAAATTTGGGCATTTAACAAGATAGAAGATTTCCACGTATTTGCACAGAAAAGACCAGGACTAAATGGAAAGTTTGCTATCCAACCACAAAAATCAAGAGAAACATAAAAAGGTAAATAAGAAACAGAGGGGAAAGAAAGAAAACTCGTATTTTTAAAATTTGCCTCTTTAAGAGCTTCAATAACATCTAATCGTTTGTATTCCTATGTGGAGAAATGTTATTTATAACTCTCTGTAGTGAACTCTATTCACTAATATAGTATTCACTATTACAGAAATCAGAAGAATTATTCATAGGGAGAGGTTTGAATAGTAAATGGTCTAAGATGATATGGGGGTGGAAAAGAGGGGGGTGAATAGTAGGGGACACCAAGAGAAACTTGAATGAAGAAGAAAAATATGATAATCTATTACACACGACAAGGACATGGGAAGGGGAAGGCATAAATACTATTATAAGAAGGAGAGGAAGAGAGCATTAAGAGGTAATATTTAAACCTTACTCTCAGTGTAATTAACCCTGAGAGGGGAGAGTAGCTTTATTCATTGGGATATAAAACTCTATCTAACCCTGCTGACAAAGTCAGAAGGGATAAACCAATGGGAGCAGTGGAGTGGGGAGGTCAAAAAAGTGAGGGGAGAATAAGGGGGAGGGAATTCATTGAGCCTTAAAAATAAAAAAGGGGAATATTAAGGGAGGGGGTAGAAAGGCAAGTTAATCAAGGGAGGAGACAAGGGTTACTGGATTAAAGCAAACCACTGGTTTAAAAGGAAATAGTGTAAGAAGAAGGGGTAGAACTAGGAGAGGATACCAAAATGTTGGCGAATACATGACTGGTAATTATAACTCTGAATGTCAATGGGGTGAACTTGCTCATAAAACAGAAGCAAATAGCAGAGATCATTAGAAAACAAAATCCTACCATATGTTGTCTACAAGAAACACATATGAGGCAGGTGGACACACACAGGTTTAAGGTAAAGGGCTTGAGCAAAATCTTTTGGTTATCAAATGAGAAAAAGAAGGGGGGATTGGCGATTATGATTTCTGACAAAGCCAAAGTAAAATCCTGATTAAAGGCTGTATAGACAATGAAGAAATAACATTGCTCAATATGAATGCACCAAATGGTATAGCAACCAGATTCATAAAGGAGAAACTGGCAGAGCTCAAGAAGGACATAGATAGTAAAACCATACTAGTGGGAGATCTAAATATTCCTCTTTCAGATCCAGATAAATCAAACCAAAAAATAAATAAGAAAGAGGTAAGAGAGGTGAAGTTAAGGATTTAAAAAATTAAAATTAAAAAAAATATCTCAGTGATTTTTGGTTTCCACACAAATATTACTGTGCTCATGAGAAGCTCTATTTTTAACTTTGGGACCTCATTTTTTGTGCTTTTATATTGAAGTCAGTAAATTTGTATTAAAGTTAAGAATCCTTTATTCTGGTATATAACTGCACTGACATTGTGAGAAGTTCATAGGTTTAGCTAATGTAAGCATATGCACACAGCCATTTGGGGTCCATAGACTAGCAAGATGAAAAAAAGTACTTTGTGAATATAACTCAGGGTTGGCAAGTTTTTTCTAAAAAAGGTCAACCCAACCCCAAAAAAGGACCTGACTTCTGATTATGGACTTCACTATACATTTTAGTAGAATTATTTTCATTCAATTGTCCTAAGATTCATTCTATTAGCTTTGCATGAATTTTCTTACTTACATAGCTAATAGAAGACTGGTAGTTTGGTGAAAGTGATAGTAAGAGAAATGTCCTTAATTATTCTAATGCTTTTAAGTTTGCAAAAATAGAATATAGAAGTATTGGGCATTTATATAGAATTTACAATTAAAACAAGCTTATGGATAAATTTCTTTGTATATCTTTCTAGGAATTAATTTATTAATCTCTTTAACATCGCATCATCACATATGGTCTTGAATGACAAACATGCTTAGTCCTGCAATATAATTTAACACTCATCATTTTAATTTGACAAGAGTTGGGTATTATTTGCCATCTCAATTTAGATGCTATTATGATTATTTGATGTTTGATTTACTAATGACTTGCTTCTCTACTTGATGTCTACTTTTAAAAGATTTCTTTCTTAACAGAACTTCTTTAAAAGAAGGGAAAACAGATTGAATAATACTTTGGCATTGGCATATTAGAGGAATATATAAGTTTAGAAAATATTTGCTACAAAACACTGGGAGAGGTAATATTCTGTAGTTTGTAGAGAACTATCTCCTCTGGGATATTGAAGTCAAGTACTGTCATCTGATGTACTAGTTGTGTGACACTGGGTGTGTCACTTAACTACTCAGTTCCATAGGAAATTATCTGGGTTTAATTTGCATAGCAAATACAATTATATTTTTAAACTTTTCATATATAGATACAATTTTAATAATTGTTTTCTCAGATTTTGTGATCTGTGTTTTGCCCCTTCCTCCCTTTTCCCCAAGACAGAAAATTATATTATTTGGCTTATACATGGGCTATCATGCACTACATATTTCTATGTTTGTCATTTTGTGAAAGAAGAAACTTATTGCTTATACATGAAAAAACTCATGAAGGAAATAAAGCAAAAATTAATATGCTTCAATCTGCATTCAGACTCTTAGTTCCTTCTATGGTAGTAGATAGATAACTTTTTCATTTTATTGATGTGAATAGCTAAATTATTCATAACTGATCATCATATAATATTGCTGTTATTGTGTACATTGTTCTCCTAGTTCTACTCACTTCATTTTGCAGGACTTCATATAGCTTTTCAAATTCTTCTAAAAGTGTTCTGCTCATAATTTTTTACACCACAATACTATTCCTTCACTATCCTATATTACAACTCACTTATCCATTCTCAAATTGATAGTTTCACCTCATTATCCAGTTTTTTGCTACTACCAAAAGAGCTGCTATAAATATTTCTGCTCATGTAAGTTTATTTCCTCTTATTTTAATATCTTTGGAATATAGCCCTAGTAGTGTTATTTCAGCATTATAGCTCTTTGATCATATTCTAGAATGGTTTGATCAGTTTACAACTCAACCAATAGTGCACTATTGTCCTAATTTTCACACATCCTCTGGTACATTTGCAATTTTTTTTTCTGTCATGTTAGCTAATCTGGTAGATATGAAGTGGTTTTATTTTAATTTATATTTCCCTAATGAATAGTGATTTTTGAGCATTTTTCTTATGACTCTAGATAACCTTTATTTTTCATTTTAAAACTGTTTATTCCTATATTTTGACCAGGAATCAACTGAATAATGGCTTCTTTTAAAATTAATTTGACTCAGTTCAAATATATAGATATTTGCGAAATATAGCTTTTATCATAGATACTTACTGTGAATATTTCCTCCCAGTTTTCTGCTTTCCTTCTAATCTTGGTTGCATTGGTTTTGTTTGGGCAACTTCCTTTTAATTTGTTGTGATCAAAATGATCCATTTTATATCCTATAATGATCTCTTTTTTGCTTATAAATTCTTTCTTTATTCATAGATATGACAAGTATATTATCCCTTACCCTCCTAATTTGCTTATGGTATCACACTTTATGTTTAATTGTGTACCTAATTTTACTTTATGTTGGTGTTATTTTTTACCTAGTTTCAACCAAATTATTTTCCAATTTTTCCAGCAATATTTGTTAAAAAGTGAATTCTTGTTGCAAAAATTTGGACCTTTGGTATATTAAATACTAGGTTACTAAGATAATTTATTGCTGTGTATTGCTTACCTAATCTGTTCCATTGATCCATTATTCTATTTCTTCTCCAATCCCAGATTGCTTTGGTGATCATTGTTTTGTGATAGTTTGAGATCTGGTACAATTAGTCTACTGTTTTTTCATTGATTCTCTTTATGTTCTTGATATTTTATTCTTCTTGATAAATTTTGTCATTTTTTCTAACTGCATAAAATATTTTTGGTAGTTGGATTGGTATGGCATTAAATATGTAAATTGTCTTATGTAGAATGATCATGTTATTATATTGGATTAAGTTAATAAACAACAATTAATATATCTCCAATTGTGAAAAGTGTTTTGTAATTGTCTTGTTAGTTTTCCTGTGATGGTATTGTATATTATTTACCATTATTTTAAGTTGAATTTCTTTCTATTCCTTATTCATACATTTTTTGGAGTAACACATAAAAATGATAATGATTTATATGTGTTTATTTTATATCTTACAATTTTGATGAAGTTGTAATTTATTTCCAGTAGTTTTTATAAAATTTGATTCCACAGAATTTTCTGTTTACCATTGTAGCATCTACCAAGAGTGATAATTTTATTCCCTCATTGCTTATTCTAATTCCTTCCATTTCTTTTTCTTCTCTTATTGCATTTCTAGCACAATACTAAGTAATAGTGTTGATAATGGGCATCCTTATTTCACTCCTTACATTTTTGGGAAGATGCTATCCCTTATTCCCACAATTTCTTTGCTAATTAGTCCAAACAATTTTAATAATGATACACTTTCCCCTAGCAAGTATGTAAGTAGACTGAAAAATAACTAGGGAGAAAATGGTGAATCCTTTCTCTTTTTTAAACTCCTTAGGAGTAGTTATCAATTGATTGAGGGAGTAAAGAGCACGTACCATAATAGATCACCTTGAATCAGCAAGGAATTAGAGTAGAAAATGATGATTCCTGTCTCAGTGAGAATCCTCTTATATATTAGATACAGGAATAGCAATACAAATCAAGGCTTCTGAAATGGAGACATGATTAATTTTAATTGTAACACAAGATGATATATCCTGCATCCAAAGCATAACTTCTCTTCAAAAATTGTAGTGATAAAAGAAGTATACTTGTAAGAAATGTAAGTACTTATAATTAGGCAAAGAGTAAGCAATGAAATAAATTATCCTATGTCTATAAGTGTGTTTGTCTGTGTTAGAGAGACAGAGAAATATCTTCAGGGTGTAAGCACACACACAGAAACATTTGTAAATAGAACTGAAAGTATTAAATGAAGGCAAAGGAGTAGAACCTAAGTTTCATAAATAAAGAACCATGAATCAATGTACTCTTTGGATTACAATTATAGAGTGATATGGTACATAAGTGAAACAGTTGATGGAGGATAGAGTGATCCAATTATAGTCAGGCCATGAGTGAAATACCAATAAATAATGATTCCTAGACTCTCAGAAGATAAATTTGCAGTATAATTGAGGAAGTGACAGAAGTGGGATATTGAGTCTATGAAGATTAAAGAGCTATTTTTAAGGTGGAGGTTACACAGTGAAAATTTTTCCCATGGATAAATGGGAAACTCATAATAGGTTAATCTTGGAGGAGTTGGTGTTTTGGGAGGCCACCTAATTTGAAAGATTGTGTCTCCCTGGATATGATCCTATCCCATCAAGAAGGACGTGAGTATTCTTAGGAATGTAAATGTTACTAGTAAGTTTAGAGAGGTGTATCATGGAGCAAGAAATGAGATATAAAAAACATATGGGAAAAAGAATAATAATAAAGAGCAATTATATTGTGTTGATATTTTAGATAATAATAACAATAATAACAAGGAAGAACAAGAAGGAGGAAGAAGAGAAGATGAAGTTGAGGAAGAATATGGGGAAGATTATGAAGAAGAAGAGAGGAAAGATGAAAGTTATAAGACATATATACTTCTATATGGGAGTGGGGAGAGAATAGTTGTTGAAATAGAAATGATGTTTATCCTTACCCTCTTTTTTCCATTTCTTTTTAATGAATAGAATTTATTTCCAGGTATCTCAGCTCCTTCTCTCCCCTTCCCACACCATAGAAAGCATAATTTGGCAAATGAATATATATGTATATGGGTCTCCCCCATATGATAAATGGGTAATTGTCTTTCATGTTTCTATTTTTAGTTCATTTTCTGGAAGTAAGCATTCACAAATTATTCTTTAAATATTAAGTTTGAAGCTGTATATAATGTTTTACTCATTTCACTCTTTATTATCTCATGTATGTCTTTCCAAGCTTAAAAATATAATCTGCTCTTCATTTTGTATGGCACATTACTATTTCATCACAATCATTAACTAGCATCAGTTTAGCCATTCCCCAATCAATGGACATCTCCTTGATTTCCAATTCTTTGCTACTACAAAGAAAGCTGCTATAAATATTTTGGAACATATAGGTACTTTTCCTTTTTCTCTGGTATCTTTAGGAAATAGACCCAGTAAAAGGGTATGCACAGTTTCATAGTTTTATGGGTATAATTATGAATTGCTGTAGAAAATGTTTGGATCAGTTCATAGTTCTACCATAAGTTTAACAGTATACCTTTTTTTGCATATCTTCTTCAACATTTAGCATTTTGGTCTTCTGTCATTTTAAACAATCTAATGGGTGTAAGAATTGTTTTGGTTTGCATTTCCTAATCAGTAGTGATTTAGGGCATTTTCCATATATTCATATATGGCTTTGATTTCTTCTTCCAAAAACTGGCTCTTCATATCTTTTACCAATTTATCATGTGGGGGAGACCCATAAATTTGAAAAAGGTCTTTCTATATTTTAGATATGATACCTCTATTGAATGGACTGTCTAGGAAAACTTTATCCAGATTTCTGCTTTCCTTCTAATCTTGGCAACATTTGTTTTATTTGTACAAATCCTTTTCAATACAATGTATTCAAAATTATCCACTTTACATCTCTCAATGCTCTCCATCTCTTGTTGATTTATAAATTCAACTCCTATCCATAAATCTGATAGAAAATATATTCCCTGTTTTCCTCATTCATTTGTGATATCTCCTTTTACATCTAGATAATTTATTCATTTTGATCTTATATTAGTAAATGGTATAAGATATTGGTCTTTACCTTTTGTTACTGGAAAACTTTTGGGGTAAAGATAATAGTCAGTCGACAAGTGTTTATTAACTATGTACTAGTGTTGCTGTGTGCTATGTAGCTCAGTGGATAAAATATTAGGCCTGGAGTTAGGAAAACTTAAGTTAAAATCTGGCCACAGATACGAACTAGCTTTGTGACTCTAGGAAAATTACTTAAGTTCTATTTACCTTACACCACTTCAGTATTTTTGCTAAGAAAGCCCCAAAATTGGGTTACAAAGAGTCAGATCTGAATAAAAAAACTGGACCATAACAACAATATGCTAGCCCCTGTGCATAGTGCTGATGTACAAAGAAATACAAAATCATGGTCCCTACTCTTAATAACTTCATAATCTAGTAGGGGAAATAACATGCAAACAATAATTTGTACTGCATCTATGTAGTATGACATATCTATACACACATTACTTATCTATATACATTTAAAAATATATTTGAGTTGTGTATTGAAGGAAACCAGAGATTCTAGGAATTGGAGAAAAGGCATGAAATTAATGCAGGCATGGGGGATAGCAAGTGCAAATGTAGTCAGAATATGGAGTATCATTTGTTAGGAATATTAAGTAAACCAGTATTGCTGGATATTAGAGTGTGCAGAGAGGAAAAAAGTGCAAGAAGATTTAGTTATGAAAGAAAAGGGCCCACTTATAAAGGACATTAAACATAGTATTTTATAGTTTATCTTGGAGGTATTAAGGAGCTTGGAGAATAAAAAAGATAGGATCAGATCTTCACCTTAGGAAGATGGATTTAAGGATGTATTGGAGTGAGAGAAAACTTGAGTTATGAAAACCAACTGAATAGTTATTACAAGCTTTCCAGATTTGGAGGTTAAAGACTTATGCCACAATGGCAGAGGAGGGGATTTGTACAATAGATATTGCAAAAACAGTAATGCAAAGCCAGTGACAGATTAGATATGTGGAGCAAATGAAAGTGAGGAGTTAAGGATGACATAAAAGTCTTGTGAAAGGATATTAATGTCTTCAATAATAATTGGAAATTAGGAAGGAGAGGAGGTAATTGGAAGAGATGAGCTCTGTTTTAGACATTGAAATACCTGTGTGAGCATATATTTTTTCATATGCTGTATTAATTTTTCTATAAGGACTTTGGATTAGAGAGAAGTTATATTTATTTCTGTATCTGGTTTCTGTGTCAGGGACTTTGCTTTTTACTTTTTTTGTCCCCATGAATCCCAAGTAATCTTAACAAAATTTGGTTTATAGAAAAGTAAGACAAGGATTCTCTTTCTGCCTGTGTTACTTTCATCAGCTATAGTATAAGAATTGGTTGAAAGTTTGATGAATCACTGCATAATTGGATATTTGCCAGTTAGAGATGTCTTGGAATGTTCAAGGAAAAAAATGAATGAGCTCCCCGAAAATGTATATAGATATCCTGGCCAAAAGAGTGGAAATATTTCATTTACAAGACAACCAATTGATGGGATTAAGATGAATTGACCAGTAAATTAATAAAATATTTAAAAATTAAGAAATGCTGCCTCTCAGGAATTTCAGTCATTCAACTTGTGGGACACTGAATTTAATATATAGATCAAGGAATTATATTTCTGTGTATAACTGAAACTATGAGAGCTAGTTAGATCAACAAGTGATGTAATATGGAAGGAAAATTGAAGTGGATCAAGGACAAAACCTTAGGAAAATCTGATATTTGTGAGCCTGAATTTGCTAATGAAGAGCCAGCAAAGGATTACACAAAAACAGATGACAGAGCAGTGTCACAAAAATATAAAGAGGAGAGAATATCCAAAAAAATGGTCATCTACTATGTCAAAGACTGCAGAAGAATTAAGAAAGAAGTACTAAGACTACAAATTCCACATAGTAATTGTTCTGATTTTCTATACTTTTCTACTTTTCATAGCCCTGGCTAATTAATCTCCTCTTATGGACTAGGGATCTCCTTAGCCTGAGCTAGTATTCTTACGCTTAGGCAGAGGAAACATAAGTGTTTGACTCACTAACTCAGATTCAAATCCTTCTTGCTGCTTATCCCTTTTTAATGTGTTTCTCTGGTTCCACGCATTTGGCTCTTGGTTAATAGTCCAGTTCTATGATGCCTTATTTCACCCATTTCCCTTATCTTCCATTTTAGAATCAATCCTAAGTATTGGTTCAAAGACAGAAAAGCAGTAAAGGCGATGTAGCTAGGGTTAATTAACTTGGCCAGAATCACAAAGCTAGGAATTGTCTGGGGCCAGAATTTACCCCAGAACCTCACTGTCTATAGACCTTGATCTTTATTCACTTAGCTGCCCCATTTCACTCCTTTTTAATGGGGAATTTCATCCCATTCCTGATTCCTATTGCTGTATCCTAGCTACCAACTCCTAGAACTCCTTAATTACTTAGTTACTGCCTTTAGGTCTAGAATTCCTTTTATTAACTGCTGCCAAATTCCTCCGAGAACTATGCCACTCATCAACTGTATACCTTCCAATGGATCTTCCTAATGCCAACTACCAACTCATTTGGACCTCCAAATGTTGACTGCTTCTGCTCTCTGCCCCAGTATTTTCTCTCACTGTCCATTGTTCTAGGAGTTGGTAGCTAGGATACAGCAATAGGAATCAGGAATGGGATGAAATGTAAGATTTCCTTGTTATCCTCCTACCTCTAACAAAAATGGAAATAACACAGAGTATATTTCAGGAAGTTTTTGAAAAATTAAGATTGAAAGTTATGAGTTGTATTTTTTATAAATTTAGATTCAGGTTTCCAGTAATTGAATGAACATGATTCATATCACCTTTTACCCTAATTGTTTGATGGATCTAGTGACTTAGGAAAGGGGATGATAAGGCACAGGGGCATAATGGGATTTTCATCGTCATCAGCTTTCTTCCATCTTTACTTGGTGCAGAGAAAATGGTCTCTTCATAGCAGTGTGTTCTGAAGTACAGGATTTTTTCCTTCCTTCCTGCTCCATAAATATTCCATTCAGCTCTTGCTGCTCAATATGTGATTGCAGAGCAGTGGGGTCCAGTGAAATAGTTGCATTTCCTCATGCTGAGAGAAGGAAATCCAATTAAGAAATGTAAATTCTTCTTCATGCTGAGAGAATAAGATGAAATAAAAATATGAATTTCTCCATGCTACATGGAAACTTCTGGGAGCCCATAAAGATTAAGTATTCCATACCAAGCAGCTGGCATGTCATCATCTTCTCCAGCTTTTATGGAATGGTGATGAGGCAGTTTCCTAAGAACAATCTTTTCTATAGCACTTCTCAGCTGACATCTTATTTTTTAAAAGTTTATACCCAATAGTAAGTTTATAATGGTGATGATTGAAATATTTAATATACACAATTACTTATTATGATGAATATTTAATAATTAAAAAGAAACCAAAATAGTAGAGGAGGAGGGAAGAAATGGGGGAAGGAAACCAAGAAGAGTTTAACAACCATAGGAGAAAAGGAGATACAAGAATAGAAAACAGCTTAAGTCAGTATCATGGGGCAATAATGCATATCTGTTGCTCTCTGAGGGTTACCTATAATGTGGGGGACGTGAATATACCCACTAGCCCTTGAAACACTAAAGAGGGAAAAAAGATGGAAAGGAAAGGACAAAATTATTGAAGGTATCTCTTCATGCTAATATGTTACTGGAAGCATGAAGGCTATGTTGATTTTTATCAGTGAATGAGTGTCTTTCAAATGACTTGAGCCAATTAGATCATTTAATTCCACCCCACCCCCACCTCAAATACAATTCTCTCTTACCCTCATCAACTAGATTTGTTCAGACAGCCATTTCGAGTGGGTTCATGATTACTTTCCATTTGCTGTAGTTCTTGTAAATTCAATAGACACCTCATAGGATCCTAAATTCTATCAATTGCCTCTTCAATTATGGCTCCATATACACTGTTTAAGATCAGAATCCCTTAATGTTCCTCAACTCTTTCACCTCTCTCTTCATTATGTTATAGATTCTTGATTTAAAGGTTATTTTGGGAAAATGAATGTGCTATAGGATTAACAGCAACTCACTTTGTAAACAAAAGCTTTTATAAAATGCATTTCCAGGAGCTTGGAATAACCTGAACTTCCAAGTTAGTGCTATTTGCATTTTGATGGGGAGAATGCTGGGTACTCCTTTGTCCAATGATTCCTTTATTCTCTACAGAAGAAACAGATGAAAATGAAAGTTTCTGAAACAATTGTAAATGAATCATTGAATTTGGGATGCTATTTTCAAATGATGTTCAATCATTGAAGTCTCAGTAAATACAAAGACAACTCAATTCTAGTATGTATCATAGTCACTTAAAGATATTCATAGGCTTGAAATGTAATGTTTTCTTTTCATTTAGAATGAATTTACTGGGGGTAAGTGGGTGGAGCACAAAGCTTCAGCCTTTGAGAATTGTCTTCTCTTCTCTATCTAATGGATACAGCAAAAAGAGTTAGGCATTCGGGATCTACCGATCTACCCACATTGCCCTGTAATTCTATATTAAACATGATTTTGAATAGAAAAATGCATGGTGAATATAGAATTATTACCACATATATTCAACATTTTCTTGTAAAAATTAGTGTTATAAGGACATCAACACTCCATGAATATATTGGTGATTTTGTTTTTGTCATTTATGATTCTGTTTAACTAAGATCGTAGGCTTAGCTTAGGAAAGAAATTTAGAAGTCATTTGTTCCAAAACCTTCTTTATGGATGAAGAAATAGACCAACATAAGTTAATTGGTATTCCTAAGTTCACAGATACAAAATATGAGAGTGATAGAAGTTGATCTGATATTTTTGACCCCAAATCCAATACATATTCCATCGGACTTAAGTATGTTTATTTTTAACTATAATATCTTCCAGTTTAAGTGATGATAGTTTGGGAAGTCTATATACAAACTATTAAATGAAAAAGAGGAAGTTCTCCAGCATATTGGATAGATTGATTCTATATGACTGAAAGATATAAGGGAAAAAAGACAAAAATCACATAGACTAAAAAGGGTTGACTGCAACATGTACCAGTAGCAATCTTATATTTAAAAGGCTACAATTCAGAGCTATACCAAAGAGAGAATGAAAACAAAAAGCAAGTCAGGAGAAACTACTAAACTAATCTATCTCAATCCATCAGACATTTAATAATTATTTATCATCATTGTCATCATTATTGCTATTCGTACTACTAAATAATAATAGTTAACATTAATGTACTACTTTAAGCCTTGCAAATGACTTTACAAATATTATCTTATTTTAACCTCGCAACAACCTTGAGAGGTAGGTGCTATTTTAATTCTTATTTTATTGATGAAGAAACAGAGGAATACTGAGATTAGATGACATTTCCAGGTTTATATAGCTAATAAATGTTTGTGACAAGATTTGAACTCTGTTTCAGGGCACTTCAGAGTTAAAAATGAAGTTCCCCAGAATTAAGGGAGGGGTTGGGATGGAGAAAATGGTAACTAATATCACAAAAGGTCTGTGAAGGCTAATAGTTTCAGAGGAAGTTAAGATAAAAGGAAGAGAAATTACTGAGTAGTGTCCAGAGACATTGTCTGAGTAGAGAATATAGGATTATAATTCCTTCTTTTGATTTTGGAAGAGAATGGAGGAGGAACTTTCACTGGAAAGAGTTTTAATGGGTAAGTTATTCTAGAGAAAGTCAGCTTTCTGCTAGCACACTAAGAATGAAAGAGCAAGAGAGATAGATGGATAGAGAAGTAGACAGAATATTGAATTTTGTAATAAGGAAGACCTGAGTTTGAATTTTATTCAGACACTTAATATTTGAGTAACTTTGGGTGGACCTATTAAACTCATTTAATCTCAGTTTCCTTATTTTAAAAAAAGCAGATAATAATTGTATCTACCTTCAGGAATGTTGTAAGGGCCAATGAGATAGTATAGGAAAACACTTTTTAAACTTGAAAGTTCTTGAATATTATTGTATTGTTGTTTATTAGAAATATCAGATAAAGGGCAATTTGTTAAAAATGAAATGTGGTGCTCCAGAAAACATGAAATGGGGAGGCAGAACAGGTGAAATGATATTTTGCAAAGCAATATAGAAAGCAAGATGATGAACAGTTACCTGATTAGAACATGGAATGGACTAAGCCTGGCAGGGGCTGGCTTATGCCAAATCAGTTGATGTTCAAGTATAAAAGGGAGGACTTGAACTGAGACAGGGCTCTCAATCTGAGATATTTGGGGGGTAGTGGGAGGTTTGTGATGGTGGTGAGGGTAGGTCTTAGGTCAACTTGAATCACCAGTAAACTCCACTGACCAATCGCACAGTCCCTGATCCTGTGATACCTTTATACTGAGTAACCTGTTCCTGATTCATATTCCAAGAAGAAACAACAACATCCTTTAGCAAACAACCTGATTTGGGTGAACCAGTCTGGCTCTGACAGACTGGCAACTGGCAATTATCAATAACTACTAATAATCCTGATTACCTTTGATTCAAGTACCATCTTTGTCATCATTAGCTTAGATCAAGATCTTCCTGTTTCCCTCCTTCCAAGTTATTTACCCTGCTCTCCTAAGCCTGAAGCACATTAAATCTTTGAACTTATGTAGATTGTTGTCAACTTTATCTTGAGGCTTAGTGATTGTATCCCTGGGACATTTGAGGGGGAGGAGAATAGTAACATTCATAGCAAGATATAATCTGCAGTCAAACTCTAACATTACCCTATTAGGCCAGATTAGTCAGTTAAAAGTATCTGTACAATTCTATTCACAGATTCTTCATTTGGCTGGCTATTCTGGGACACTGTTATTCTGAAGTTGAGTTTAGCAAATTCAATACAACTATCTTGTGGGCCCTTTGTGTTTCACTATTACAACTTAACTGTTACACTGAGGTATCACCCACACACTCACTCAGCTTCAGCTCCTCATATCACCAGGACCATTATAAGAGAGGTCAGGAACTGGGAAGGATAACCTGGATAGAGATAAGAGTGTAAGTAGAGGTAATAGGGAAAGGATTTTGGATTTTTCTGATAGTAACTAATTCACAAAAAGTAAGGCATCAGGACTTGGTAGTTTTCTATCTATAAAATAGAGGGATTATTCATTGATCTGTTTACTTGGTTTACAGAATGGAAGACTGGAGAAGACTTACAATAAAAGTGGTGAGGAGGAATTTTTGATGAAGAAACCATAGCTACCTTATTACTTGTTACTCCTAAGCCCTTTTCCATTATTATCCTTTAGTCAGGTGGGTGCCTAGACTTGGAAAGTTGATAGTAATTGTACTTTGTATGACATTAGGCAAGTCTTTGGATGGTGGAAACTCAGAATTAGAAGGGACCCCAAAGGTCTTCTAGTCCATTCTCAGAGAACTTCACTGATGTTACAAAGATATTGCTGTAGCAAAGTATCCAGAATGCATAGTGTTTTAGATTTGTTACCTTAAACAAACTTTTATGTTGAACATTCTTCAGAAATTACAACAGTCCTTTTCTCTGTGGTAGAGCTAGGAATAGAATCTAGGTTTCTTTCTGGGTTCTTTTTTCCTGCCCAATTCTCTTTCCATTGTGGCTCAGCTGAATCAGAATTCAAGTTGAAGAGAGTATGACAGTGGCCCAAAATCTAGACCTCATGAACTGGCAATTCAGTCATGGTGCTTTGGTATCTGGACCTAAAAGCAATGATTAAATTTCCTAATGGCAGCTAATTCTCTTTATGTATTAATAACTTCTTTTCTAATAATCATCCAGATATTTATACCAGATTAAGGACTTTCTCTTAGATCCTGCAAATAGTTGTCATTGTGGATTTCAATACTTTGTTATAACAATGAAATTCTCTTTTATTTGAAAGAACCAAACTGCAAAAGGCAGATATTATTGTACAACATGCCCCAGCTGTGTATATAGACCAATAACATTAGTAACTAGAGTTACTGGGGAAATGAAAATCCTATTGTATATTAGTAAGTTAGAACTTTAGATAATATAATTGAAGTCTGCATATTTATCTTCAGGAGAAATTTGGTGACTTCTTTGCTTCCAAGTGTTATAAAGAAGTCAGGAAATCTGGGTAGTGAGGAGGGATAAGGTGATAGGAGGAGGAATGAGGAATTGAGGGGATGATTGATTGGAGGAGGAAAAGAGGGGATAGCTGAGTGTAGGGAAGGGATGAATGAGGTCTGTATATAAGATGGTAAGGGAATGGATGGAAATATATAGGAGGGCAGCTTAAGCAGGCTTATACACTGAGGCTAGAGACAGAGGATACTGAGAGGAAATAGGCTGGGTTCTTCAAGGCAGGGAAGATATCTCTAAGGTACAAGAGGAATTTGGGCCAGTCAGAAATGTTTAGATCAAGGCTGGGGGTTTCTCTTGTTAATTTCTAAAGGTCTTTGAGGGAGGAGTCAAAGGCTCCTCCCTGCCAGTGAAATTGATGTCTGCAGGAAGTCTCTGCTGGGTACTTCCTGCCCAAGATGGATTCCTAGGTTTCCCCCAAGAAAATAAAAGGAAAATAATTTTTCCCTCTTTAGCCTTTGCCTTAATCTTCTATACAGTCATTCACCAGAGGCTTTGTATAGATAACAAAGGGGATTTATTAATGTCAGGGATAATCAGAGGGAAAGAGGTTTCAGGTTTTTATAACTGCTGCTAGGGAGAAGGCTGGTGCTGGGGGATAGGTCACAGGAGAGGGTTAGACTGAGAGAGGCCTGCTCTCCCAATCAGGAAGGTTTGATTGCCTTCGAAGTAAAGTATTTATCAAATCACTAAATTAGGGGTGGCTTGTTTTAGGATGCTCTACTTGCCTACAGAAATTAAACCCACTATGTCCAACCACCAAGCCCACCCTTCCTCTCAGGGCCCAACAGGAAAACCAGGGGAAATAGTAGGGATGTAATGGAGAGATTAGGGAGAGGTCCAGAGAAATCGGCTAGGTCAAAATGCCCCAAAAGACAAAAGCACAGGCCAAAGCACAAGCCAAAAGGCAAAAGCCCCTCAGTTGGAACTTCAGCACTATTTATAGCCTCAGGCAGGCTCCAACTGCCTTTCTTAACATTCTAACACCCCTAACTTCCAGGGCTGCTTACAGTTGAATTTGTAAAAGAAAAAAAAACACTATTTGTGCAACCCTGCATTACAATCTGCTCATTTGTCTTTTGGAAATTTGCACCTTGCAACATTTCCTGGTTCTAAGATCTAAAGGGATTCTACGCTTGCTCTAAGCTAAACTATAACTGTGCTCTTATCCCTGTCTAAGTTTTGTAAAATAATAAAAAGGATTACTAGCTCCTAAACTTATGCTAAGACTAATCTTAAGCTAAAACTAAGGCGGGTTATGGGAAAGGCATAGGAAAGAAATGGGGATTTAAGTTTTGCAAGAATTTTTGAACAGAAAGGAAAAGCAGATTAAATGCAAACATTCACGAACAGTCTAAAAGCTAACATTTGCAAACTAGAACAAAGTAATAAATTCTATCTATGTACTTATCTAATTTGATGAACTACCAACCTAGTATCAATTAAGAAAAATTTTGCAATCTAAACTTCTAAATGCTAATTCATTTTCCTAAAATTAGTATATGAATATGTTAGTACGCTTATGCCTATGTTAGAAACATTAGTAAGAGCAAGTAAGCTTAACACTATGTATAAGTCTTTTGGTTAATCCATAGACTTAAGCTATGTACAATATTTACAAGAAAGTTTAAGAAAATTCTGTTCCTGTTATAACTTATCAGACTAACTAACTGTCCCTATGTGTTAGTAAAACTTATTGCTAAGGATTAGTAAGCAAACATTTACATATTTACATTATTTACAAGAAATTTCAGGTGATTTGAGTAGAAGGTGTCTGTACCAAAGTAAGAGGAAAATTCTGTGCTAAGGCAGACAAGCTCTTCTCTCTTAAGTGTAAGTTTAGTGTTTCACATGTGGATGTGAGGTCAGAAAATATTCTATTTGTTGTGCAGTGTGACCTATCAGTGTGATGAAGTGTTACATACTAACTCCACCAGAATTCTTCTGCAAATTGCATGTACTGCTTGGATGGAATCTAAAGTGTTGGGTGCAGTGAGAATTCTGTTGATTGTAATTTGTGTTCTCCAAATGCATGGATCCAACACTGATCTGATGCTTCTCTTCACAGTGTGGCTGTTGTCCCATACACCAATTGTGTAAACAGTCACAGTTGTCTTTTGTAGTCCTCGGGTTTGCTGTCCTTACAAAGATCTGTGAATTCAGCAACGCCTTCCTTGTGTCATTTGATGTTACCCGCGGTTGTCAACTTGAACTGGAACAGATTTTCTGGTGTGTTGAGTTGTGTCAGTAATAAAGTTTAAAATGTCCATGAAACGTGATTAATCTTTTCTCCTTTCTTTTTCCCTTGTGGTTTAATAAAGATGATTACAGGTAACAAGAGTTTGTCATAATGTCTTTAGTGCTTTCATTTATTCTTTGATGTCAGTGTCTAGGTCTTAGATTAATTGCAAATCAAATGTTGTGTCTTCTTCTGCCACTGGTTCTTTTTAATTGTCATGGTGGTTTATGAATGATTCTTCTAAGTTGTAATTGGGATTGAGATAATCATTTTGGTATAAAATTGGGTGTAATATCTGGCTGTACACTGGCTCTTGGTCTAACTCTGATTCTGATTCATGCTCTGATTGCTGTTGTAATTGCTTCTTTGGCTCTGTGGTCTCATTTATAGGCTGTGGACTTTCTGTGGATTTATTTGATTGATTGGTTGGTGCTAGTTGATATTTGTGCTGTATAATAACTGGGTCTTGCTGTTGTTTTGGAGACATGTCTTTTGCTGGTTTGACATGAGTGGCATGGAACCAAGGATCCCTCCCTTTAACTTTGATTGCAGTAGGAGTTGTCAAAATTATTTGGGATGGACCATGCCATTTGGGTTCTAACAGACTTCCTAGTGAAGTTTCTGATGTAAACATAATCTCCAGGTTGGAAGTTGTGCAGACTAAAATCAAAGGGAACTCTTTGATGTATCAAGCCTAGTTTATGAAGTTGGTTTAATTGCTGCTCGAGTAACTTAATGTACTTGTAGAGTTTGCATTCCTTACCCAGGTGTGATAATTTATGAATGCTTTGAGGTTACTTGCCATGGAAAGGTGGATGGCCATACAACATTTCGAATGGTGATAAGTGTATAATGCTATTAGGTTGGCATCTGAGATGGAATAGTGCCCACAGTAATCCATTAGGCCATTTCATATGAGATTCTGTACAGATTTTGGCTACTAGAGTCTTCAAAGATCTATTCACTCATTCAATCTGTTCACTTGACTGTGGTCTATATATCAAGTGAATATGTTGTTTAACTCATAGGGTCTCATAAACTGTTGCTAAAATCTTATTGGTGAAGTGGGAACCAGAATCTGATACAATATGTAAAGGAATAGAGAATTTGGATATTAATTCTCTCAGTAAGACTCTCCCAACAAACACTGAAGTGTTGTGTTTAGCTGGGAAAGATTCTGGCCATTTGGTTAATCTATCCACTATCACTATCTGAAAACATATCTGCATATCTGAAACCTTGACATGTTGGCATGGTGATGTAATCAATTTGTAAGCATTCAAATGGTGTATAGGCTAGTGGTTTGCCTCCCAGACTATGGACTTTTTTAACAGACTGGTTGAATTACATACAAATTCTGCACCTCTGTGAAACTCTCATAGCAACTTCATATATGCCGCTTGCATTCCAATACCTAGTTATAGAATCTGCCATGCCCAGATTTCCACAATGCCCTTTTTGGTGTAATGCATTGCAGAAGGTGAAATACAGGGATCTAGGCAACATAGGTTTTCCATTTACCCCAACCAAACTCTGTTAGCTAAGTATGCACCATGATGTTTCTTCCAATTCTTCACTTCCTTTGGGGAGTATGCGTTTTTGAGACCATCTTCCTCCACCAAAGATAAATTTAGAATTGTACTTGGTCCATACCTCACCGTGAATTTGGCTGTGATATCTGCATTGTTTGTTCCCTGATTCCACTGGCTCTTGGATCTTGGTATGAGCTTTGAAATGAATGACAGATACTTGGGATGGTAATTGGATTGCATCCAACAATTGGTTAATTAAATTCCCATACACTATCTGTTTGCTGTTGGATGTAATGAAGCCTCGATTTTTCCAGAGTTCACCAGAATGATGCACGATTCCAAAAGCATACCTTGAATCAGTAAAAATGTTAGCTTTCTAGTTTTTGGCAAGCTTCAGAGCATGTATCAATCTGACTAGTTCTGCTCCTTGAGCACTCATGGTGGATGGTATGAGTACCAAATGGTCATGGAGGCTATCACTATGGCTGCTCCAGTAAAACTCTGATTGTCTACTATGTATGATGATCCATCTGTGAATAATGTCAAATCGGGGTTTTCCATGGGCTTATTGGATAAATCTGCCTTTGTTTTATTGCACAATGTTAAGTGCTTATTCATAGATGTGTAGACTTTGTCCCTCCAGAGGTAAATCTGGGATCAGAGTCGTAGGATTTAAGTTTCTGCACTGGTGAAAAGTTAAGTTTTCATTAGCCAACAAGATTGCTTGGTATTGTGATAGTCTTTGGGAGGTGAATGCCTGTAGTGTGGTGTTTCTTAAAGAAGATTCCACCTGGTGTGGGGAAAATACTTTCAGTTCACCCCCTAATACCAAGAAAGATGCTTTTCTAATCATGATGGCTACAGCAGCAATAGCTCTCAAACAGCTTGGCATTCCATAGATTACTGAATCTAGTTTCGAGCTGTAATAGGCGACTGGTCTTAGAATATTCCCAAATGACTGAGTGAGAACACTAGAGGCTATCCCTTTATCCTCGTGTACATAAAGGAGGAATGGTTTATCATGATCAGGGATACCTAGGGCTGGAGCTGATAGAGTGAGTGATTTTAATTTCTCTATAGCATGGACATGGTCTTTAGATTGTTTTAATGATTCTGGAACTTCCTTCCTGGTTAGCTCTATCAAAGGTTTAGCAATGAGAGCATAACCTGGAATCCAGTTTCTACAGAAACTCGTTACTCCTATGATTGCCCTGAGCTGCTTATTGGTCTCAGGCAAACTCAACCTCTGTATATCTTGTGTTGTCTTTTGGGAAATCTTTCTGGAGCCTTTCTATAGGATGAATCCTAAATAATTTACTTTTTTTCCTCACAAATTGAAGTTTTGCCTTCGAAATTTTATGGCTCCTTTTGCCTAGCTCTTTGATTAAGTGCACACTGTCTATGTAACAGACTTCAGCAGATGGTGACATTAGCAGGATATCATCAACATAATGTACCATTTTTCTGTCTTAGAAAGTGATCAACTCAAGGTCTCTCTGTAATATTTGACAGAAGACTGAAGCTGAACCTGAAAAACCCTGGAGCAAATGGGTCCATTGGATTGATTTGCCCTCCCATGTGAAAGCAAACAGCTTCTGGCTGTCTCTGTGCAGGGGTACAGAGAAGTATGCAGAGCTCAAGTCCAGAAGAGTAAACCAAGCAGCTTTGGGTGGTATTGCTGCTATGATTTTTTTGTGATGGACTTGGTACAATGGCATAGGTCTTTTGCACATGGTCATTAATTGCTCTGAGATCCTGTACTAAATGCCATTGTGTCTTCCCATCTGGAGATAATTTGGCTTTCTTCACAGGCATGATTGGGGTATTATATTGTGAGAAGCCATATCTTAATATACCCTGCTTCAATAAAGTCTCTATGATGGGTTTCTCTCCCTCTATTGCCTCTTTGATCAGGCTGAACTAAGGAATTCTTGGAGGTAAACCTTCTTTTACCTCTATTTTCACTGGTTCTGCACACAATATGCTGCCCACCTCATTAGAATTTTTAGCCCACACGTAATCAGGAATACTGTCAGGAACCTCATAGATGTTGTCATTTGATTGATAAGTTGGTTCCTCACTACATGGGTTTAACAATAAAATGGGCTGGTGTTTCAGAAATCTCTTGGGTAGGTGGAGATAGATCTGCTCATCTGGTTGGCATTGGATGTTGACAGCCAATTTACGTAAGAGATCCTGCCCCATGAGGTTTGAAGGACATGATGGCATCAATAAAAAAGTGTGATTGAGAGTTGGAGGGCCAAATTTTACCATTTTAACTTTTAGCTTTGGGACTTTTTGAGCTGTCCCAGAAGCTCCTCTTACTCTCAAACTACCCTGATATTGGCATCCTTTGGGTGCCTCGTGTAAAGCAGAACACATTGCACCAGTGTCCAGTAGTCCATCATAATGTACCCCCCTTTTTCTAAGGTAACTAGGGGTTTCCCATTGTTATTGGACTTCACTAGTACTAGAGGTAATAAAGAATCCTCAGTTTTGTGTGTGCACTTGGTATTGATCCAGTATCGCATATGGTCATTTGTATCTAAACCAGAACTTTCTGTAGCACCATCAGGCAAGTTGAGTTTAGAATCAGAAGAACAGAAAGCAGGCTTAGAAAGCAATCTCTCTCTCTCACCGAGAGCTGGAGAGTCATTATCAGTTGAGAGCAAAGGAAAATAACAAATGTTGGAAGGGATGTGGCAAAATTGGGACCTTAATGCACTGCTGGTGGAATTGTCAATTGATCTAACCATTCTGGAAGGCAATTTAAAACTATGCTCAAAGGGTGTTGAATGGCTGATTGTCCTTTGATGTAGCCATACTACTGCTGGGTTTATACCTCAAAGAGATAAGAAGGAAAAAGACTTGCACAAAAATATTTTTAGCTGCACTCTCTGGAGGCAAAAAATTGGAAAATGAGGCGATGCCCTTTGAATGGGGAATGGCTAAACAAATTGTGGTATCTGTTGGTGATGGAATATTATTGTGATAAAAGGAATAATGAAATGGAGGGATTCCATGTGAACTGGAATGACACTCAGGAATTGATGCAGAGTAAAAGGAGCAGAACCAGGAGAACATTATACACAGAGACTGATACACTGTGGCACAATAAAATATAATAGACTTCTCTACTAGCAGCAATTCAATGATCCAGTACAATTCTGAGGGATTTATGAGAAGTAACACTATCGATGTCCATAGAAAGAACTGTGGGAGTAGAAATACAGAAGACAAACAACTGCTTTAACACATGGTTCAATAGGGATATAATTGAGGATGTAGACCCTAAACAATCACCCTAGTGCAAATACTAATAATATGGATATAGGTCTTGACTAATGACACATGTAAAACCCAGTGTAATTGCTCATTGGCTATGGGAGAGGGGGAAGGAAGAGGTGAGGGAAAGAACATGATTCATGTAACTATGGGAAAATATTCTAAACTAATTAATTAAATAAATAAACAATGAAGCATATCATTGTAGAAAAATAACGAACATTAGAAAAATAAATTGGTTTTGATAAAATTTAAAAAAAGAAAATGAAGGATGAAAAACACAAACAACTCTACTATGGTTAAATGGTAGATTTAAATCTCCAATATGTGTGAGGAAAAATAGCTCCACCCACCTTCTCCCCATACCCCATGAGCTGTCTTTCCCTGACATCACTCTGATCATCAGTGTGCAATGTTGCTATGGAGGAAAGAGCTAGTTGAACTTAATAGTTTACACATTGAAGGAGGATGGTTGCTGACTTGGGGAAAAAGAGAGATAAGATGCAGGAGATGCTTTCTGGGGCAAGGAGGGTTAGGCCTTATTCTGCAAAATTGAGGCTCATCCTCTCCTTTCTGGTTAATAAAATAATAGAATCCACGACCAGTCTCATACTTTTTAACATAACAATTATATCCTCCACTCAGATGTCTAATCTGTCTTTCCAATTCACAAACTTGATCATGTCATTCTCTTATTCAAAAATCTTCATTAGCTCCCTGTTGCTTGGAGGATCAAATATAAAATCATCCATTTGGTTTTTTAAATCCCTTCATAGCCTGACCTCTTCCTATCTTTCCAGTTTTCTTACATTTTATTCCTCTCAGTGTAGTCTGTGACCCAAATATTTCACATTCTTATTCAATGCATTTTCATCTCTTCATTGTTGCCTTTTTGCTTTCTAGGCTTCTGCCAGATCTCTGTAACAAAGTCTCATTTCCTGCAAGAAACCTTTGTAATCCTGCTTAATCATAACATCTTTTCTTTTTGAGACCACTTCCAAGTTATTCTATTATCTATCTTGTTTTTCATGTAGTTCTTTGCATATTTTTTCCCACATTAGATTGTGACCACCTGGAGATCATGGACAATCTTTTGCCTTTGTTTATATTGCCAGTGCTTATTGGACTGCCTATCATTGTCAGACCTTCCACAAAGGTCTTCATTCTTTTTTATAATTATTTTATTTTGAATATTTTCCCATAGTTACATGTTTTATGTTCTTTCCCCATCCCCAAATCCCCCAACCCCTATAGCCAATGCACAATTCCACTGGGTTGTTACATGTATCATTGATTAAGACCTAATTCCGTATTATTGATAGTTGGACTAGAGTTATTGTTTAGTGTCTACACCCCCAACAATATCCCCATCAGCCCATGTGTTCAAGCAGTTGTTTTTCTTCTGTGCTTCTACTCCCACAGTTATTCCTCTGAATGTGGTTAGTTTTCTTTCTCAAAAGTCACTCAGCATTGCTCTGGATCCTTGCATTGCTACTAGTAGAGAAATCTGTTATGTTCAATTGTACCATGGTGTATCAGTCTCTGTGTACAATGTTCTCCTGGTTCTGCTCCTTTCACTCTGCATCAATTCCTGAAGGACATTCCAGTTCACATGGAATTCCTTCAGTTCTTTGTTCCTTTGAGCACAATAGTATTCCATCACCAATATATACCACAATTTGTTCAGCCATTTCCCAATAGAAGGACATTCTCTCATTCTCCAATTTTTGCCATCACAAAAAGTGTGGCTATAAATATTTTTGTACAAGTCTTTTTCCTTATTATCTCTTTGGGGTACAGTGGTGTAACTCACAATTAAAATATTTGAGTTTTGTTTTGTCACCGGGAAAAAGAATTATTTCACCAAAGAGGTTTCAGGCTTTGTAGAATTTTATCCCTGGCTGAGGGGCTGGTTTCCTCAGCCTGACCCCATCTTCTGTGACTCTCCCCCAGAACTAGCTTCAACCTTAGAAATTAGTTACCCGACCTTACCCTCCTCCCTCAGTTTACCCTTGGCTTTAATAAACCCCTTTGGTCTTTATTCAAAGAGCTTCTGGTGATTCATTGTACCAACAACTAGGGGAAAGGCTAAAAAAGGAAAGAATAATTTTCCTTTATTTCTTGAGGGCTAACCCAGGCATCCACCTTGGTCAGGAAGTGAACCAACATTCACTTCCTGTAGGCTAGGAGTTTCTCTCCAGAAGGGAGGGGCTCTTTACTCTTCCCCTCAAGGGAGCTTTAGAGATAGCAGGGAGGCTGAATAAAACCTGTCACCCAGGCTCACACAACCTCTGGCTGACCCAAATTATCCTTTATTAAAAGATAGCCTCCCTGCCAAAAAGACTCAATCGAGACCACCCAGTGTCCTCAATTACAAGCCTCTTCATTAACTACATAGAGGCTTGTATTTGACTAATAACAATGGCTTCCAATTCTGCATTTAATGATACTGATGTTCTCTCTAATTTATCTGATATTGAAACAGATATCAGGTACTCTGTTCAATTTTCCAAATATTTCTGGGGAATTTTGTTACAAGTATGTTCCATCCAATTGTTACTTGTAGCCCTTCTGGTTTCAACTTGTTTATAACTTAGCTGGTAGAGGAAATCAGAGAATATATGTTATTTCTCTATTGTATTTAACACCTGTTTGTATGGGAAAGACCTTTACTACTTCTACCTCCCAGTGCTCACTGGTCACCATAGAAAATTTTGAGTGTGGTTCTTCTTTTTGTTCATGTTTCTTCCCATATCTTACTTCACCTCTAACTCAATTGGACACAACTGTAGAAACTTTTCCTTTAACCTCACTTCATTAATGACTCCCCATGGTTGTTTTATTAGTTTAGGATCTATTACATGCCCTCCAAATAACACAAATTTGCCTTCATTTTCAGTCTATGATAATCTAGTTCCTGAGACCTTTTTTATGATCAATTTTTCTACTACTGTTTTACCTCTCTTGTGTAATCAGACATACCATCAGTACTGTAAGTGTCATATGTCTTTTTGTACCACCCCATTTTTTGTCATTCTTTGATAAAATGCCAAATGCAGGGGCTAACCTTTCACTGTTTTGAGATCAAAGACAATTATTTTTCTCAATGGGTAATCAGATAATCACTTTTGACACTCATGAAGAATGAACATATAGTCAGACAGGAATTAGCTATTCCTTTAATGCTCAGGCCTTTTCTACTTCCCAACCAAATTGTATAGAGCTATTTGTCACAGTACATCTTATATGACACTCTGCCTTCTTAAAGTCCCCTAGTCTTATGAGGAGGGATAATGGATGGGAAGGACAATTGGAAATTAGGAAATTAGAACCATTTAAATTAGATAGAAAAATTGGGGAAATTTACAAATTGAGCAAGACAATTCCAGCAACAACAAACACTTCACTTAGACTGAATTAATGAACAATAAATATCACATTAAAACTGAATTCCACTCTGAACATGCACACAGTGCTCCTGGCAAATTTGCCATAGATTCAGTTAAAACCTGCTAGAGTCCTTTTTTGCCATTCCTATTTAAGGAGTTTAATACATCGTGCATATTCCACAACTTTCAATAAGTACAGACCATTGTATGTAAAGAAGCAATCACTCTCTATAGCACTTGGGATTTAACCATTATGTTGAGTTTACTATTGTTCCCTTAAGTCCTGGAAGTGTCCTAAGTGTCAACATGGTATAAATTATCCTGGTCTATTTTTCAGGTCCTAAAGAAGTATTTATTGTTTGAACTCTAATCTAATATTGTTAAAATTCTATGGACTTTGTCTTTTCCATTAGAAACATTCTACAGATACCTTGGAATGAGTATGTGTTGACTCCTGAGACATACCAACCCACTATTGGAACTATGTCTTCTAGATCTGTACTTACTGATATGGTATCTGAATCTATTTTTTTCTGAAAAGATTACAACATTGAGTACCTAGTGGATTTAAAGTCATAATAAACACCTACATGTCTAATCTATGTGATGGATTTAGGAAAAGGAAGGATGTATCATGGTGTGTAGATATCTAAATCTACACACCATGATACATCCTTCCTTTTCCTAAATCAAGGAGATATTAATAATAACAGGGGTGTCTTTGACCTCTGAAAATTTCAAAGACACCCCTGTTATTATTAATCTCTCCTTGATTGTCATCCTTGTCGTTTTACAAGATGTGTTGGAACTAGAGTCCAGCACCATAGAACACCAAATTGAATTTGAGGTCCTCTCTGTAAGCAATGCTGTTTTCCTTCTTTCTTTGAAAATTTACAATAACCTTGTTGTGCTTTTTGTCACTATGTTTGATTTTTGTGTTGTATGTCACACTTCCTTATGGCCATTTGTCTTTTTGAAAATGTATCTTTTATTGTCTATTGTTGCTCTTATGAATATTAAAAGGTTATCTTCCCTCAATGGCAACTGCTGTCCCTGCTCTTGTGGCTGATTTTGTTAACTTAGACAGAAAGGTTTTGATGACTTATTGGGTCCAATTGAGAGATTCTTTGCAGATGTACCATCACTTATGCCTCTATATTTGGCCATGAGGTCTGCTGTAGATCACTTTGAATCTGTTTGTAACAACACATTTATTGACTTAGACATTGCAAGGAGGCATTTCTTTCATGCCACAGATGAGATTTTTGAGCAAGGAATCAGCTGGGAACTCATAGTGGAATTTTTCTATTCTGACTCTGCCTTTGGCCCTTGTATTGGTACTAAAACTAGCTCACAGATTCAGCTAGTCAAGGACTGGATGGTGACTTACATGGAGAATAAATTGATGGAGTGGATCTACCAACATGATGGATGGGACAGATTTATCATGTTAGAAGAAAGAAGATGTGATGAAAGCTGAACGTTGCAAGAGAGTGTTGACTGTGGGAATATATACTATTATTGAAGCTTAATAATGAATAATCAATCTCCCATGCACTAACATAAGTGTGCCTTTTGACATTATCATATAGAATGCTGTATTGGTTTTAGATTGTGAATGATCATGTAGAAAACTTGTAGCAGTTTTCTTTGGATCAGAGGAGGGATAACATCGGGAAGAAAGACCCCTACCCCCTACTTGATTTGATTTAATTGATAGTGATAAGTTTAAACATAATCAGTATTGTGATTCTAAAGTATTGTGATAAGTTTAAATTTAATCAATATTGATGATATTAAAGTGATTGATATAATTCCATTATAACCTTAATTACAATTAGTAGAATTCATGATTTTATAAGGATCTCTAACTAAAGCATAAAACTGCTTCTAAGAGAGTTTCCAACCCCTCCCTAAGTCATATTTCCCTTCTATCATAAGATTCTGACCATATGAGTTTCAAGTCCTGGAATGCTGCATTATGTCCTAATATGGTGCAAGAATGCTCACCCTTTCCTATTTGAAAATAACCATCTTCCCAACAGATAAGATGAGCCCTGAGACAATGGTCATCACTATTTCTTAAAAAGATTACTGTCTTGTGATTTGACCTTTAGACTAATATGGGTTTTCCCTTAATAAACTAGCTAATCAGCTTTGTAGTTCGTTAACAGTTTCCAAAAGAGTCAACCTGAAGCTGTGTCTCATGATAAAAATCATCCTTGTTTGGAAATATTCACTTTCTCATTGTCTTGGTATAAAAACCATGTCTTTGCTGCCGAGCATTGGTCGATTGCTGGTTTCTAATTCTGTAATTGACACATAGCATCTGGGTTTATATGGAGGACTTGGACCTCTTCCAATAAACTCTAAAATTCTACCTTGACTTGGAGAAATTTGGCTTTTGACTTAATTTATCTAAATTGTTTAAATTGAGGTGGTGGGTAAATTTCCGTGACAGGGTATAAACCAAGCAGTGCTATGGCTGGATCAAAAGGTAGATAGTCTTTTAAAGAGCTTTGGACACAGTTCCAATTTGCCATCCAGAATGGTTGGATCAATTCACAATTCCACCAGCAATGCACTAATGTCCCAATTTTGCCACACCCATTCCAACATTCACCACTTTCCTTTGCTGTCATGTTAGCTAGTCTGCTAGGTGTGAGATGGTACCCCAAAGTTGTTCTGATTTGCATTTCTCTAATTATAAGAGATTTATAACACTTTATCATGTGTTTGTTGATAGTTTTGATTTCTTCATTTGAAAATTGCCTATTCATGTCCCTTGACCATTTATCAATTGGGGAATGGTTTGATATTTGTACAATTGATTTATCTCCTTATATATTTGATTAATTAAACCTTTGTCAGAGTTTTTTTCTTATAAAGATTCCCCCCCCCTTCTTGCTTCCCTTCTAATTTTGTAGCACATGTTTTTTGTGTGTAAAACCTTTTTAGTTTAATGTAATCAAAATTATTTATTTTACATTTTGCAATTTCTTCTACCTCTTGTTTGGTTTTAAAATCTTTCCTTTCAAAAACTGTGGGAGGAGTAACACAGAAGAAAAACAACTGCTTGAACACATGGGCTAATGGGAATGTTACTAGAGATTTAGACACTAAATGATAACTCTAGTTCAACTACCAATAATATGGAATTAGGTCTTAATCAATGATACATGTAAAACCAAGTGGAATTTTCATTAGCTAAGGGGGTATAGGAAGGTTTGGAGCAGAGGGAAAGAACATGGAACATGTTACTATGGGAAAATATTCAAAATGAAAATGTAAAAATAAATAAATAAATAAACAAACAAATAAATGAATAAATGAGTTCTTCCATCAAAAATAAATAAATAAAATCTTTCCTTTCCCAGAGATCTGACAAGTATACTATTCTGTGCTGACCTAATTAATTTTTTAAATATTTATTTTTTCAAAAAGTTAACATGGTTACATTATAGTTTCCCTATTTGTATTCAAGTCATTCATCCATTCTGAATTTATCTTGGTGTAGGGTGTGAGATGTTGATCTAAGCCTAATCTCTGCCATATTGTTTTCCAAATTTCCCAGCAGTTTTTGTCAAATAGTGGATTTTTGTCCCAAAAGTTGGGCTCTTTGGGTTTATCATACACTGTCTTGCTGATGTCATTTACCCCAAGTCTATTCCACTGATCCTTCCTTCTGTCTCTTAGCCAGTTCCATATTGTTTTGATGACTGCTGCTTTATAGTGCTGTATATATCTGGTACTGCTAGGCCACCTTCCTTCATATTTTTTTCATTATTTCCCTTGATATTCTTGATCTTTTGTTATTCCAGATGAAATTTGTTATGGTTTTTCCTAATTCAGTAAAGAAGTTTTTTGGTAGCTTGATAGGTATGGTGCTAAATAGGTAAATTAATTTGGGTAGAATGATCATTTTTATTATATTAGCTCATCCTACCCATGAGCAATCAATGGCTTTCCAATTGCTTAGATCCAGTTTTATTTGTTTGGAAAGTGTTTTGTAGTTGTTTTCCTATAATTGCTGTGTTTGTTTTCATAGATAGATTCCTATGTATTTTATATTGTCTAGGGTGATTTTAAATGGAATTTCTCTTTCTACTCTTGCTGCTCTAATGTGTTGGAAATATATAAAAATGCTGATGATTTATGTGCATTTATTTTGTATCCTGCAACTTTGCTAAAGTTTTTGATTATTTCTACAAGCTTCTTAGTTGATTCTCTAGGATTTTTTAAGTAGACCATCATATCATCTGCAAAGAGTGATAGCTTAGTCTCCTGATTGCCTATTTTGATACCTTCAATTTCTTTTTCTTCTCTAATTGCTTCTGCTAGTGTTTCTAGTACTATATTGAATAATAGAAGTGATAATTGGCATCCTTGTTTCACTCCTTATGTTATGTATGCACAAACAAATACACAAAGTAAATAAAAAATATTTTAGGAATTTTAGAGGAGCTGATATTCATATCTTGAGAATATCAGAAGAGAAGAGGCCTTGTAATATAGGAATCAGCACTTGAGCTGAGTTTTGAAGGAAACTATATGTTTTAAAAGATGGAAGTGAGAAAGGAATAGATTCTTATCAGTGTACAAGAGCATGGAAAAAAGAAAATTGAATGTCATATGTGAAGAATAGCAAGGAGATCCATTTAACTGGATAATAGAATGGATGAATATTATCATTATGTACAGAAAGTTAAGCTGTGGATAAGTTTTGAAGGGCTTTTAAAGCCAAGTAAAGAGTGTGCTTCATAATATTCACTGCGAGGTGTCAGCAACAAATTCACTAACAATCAAGGCAGAAACATCTAGTTGACCATGATTGAGATCCTATCTGAACAAGTTAGAAATGGAAAAGTTAGATAGCCCAAGATTTGTGCCAATATTCATATGAATTGCATCACATTTAAATGCCAATAAATAATTAGCAGTACCAGCACATTAAAAAATTAAGCCATTCTGGAGGCTTATGACCAGAATTAAAGTTGCCTCAAGTGGATATCATAGAATTTGAAATCCAGAAATGTGGTCAAGGTGCAAGAAGATTTTTTGCTAGACCAAACAATAGTTACCTACAGTATTGGGACACACACACAGAGAACAGAATGAGTGAAATTTGATCATTTTGATGGGTTTTATCTCAACTTCCACATATGAAGTGGAAAGCCATTCATGATCAGAAATTCCCTTTAGATATTAGGAAATTAACATGAAAAACATATTGAATTTCATCTAAGAAGAATGCTGATTCCTAAATTCCAGGGAGAAAATTGGATGGACGAAATATTTTCAAAAAGCGGTATATTGATAGTGAAGTGGATAGAAAGCCAGACATTGATTATGGAAGAAGTGAATTTGCATCCTGCCTCAAACACTTAATAGTTTTGTGACTTGGTTGGACCATTAATTTAACCTCTAGATCTAACTTCTCTTTAGTATAAAGTGAGGATAATAATTTACTATTTTAGGGGACAAGTAGCATCTATCTCACAAAATTGTTGTGACGACAAACTTGGATACCATGTGTAAAGTGAGTTGTAAAAACCTTAAAAAGCTGTGGGTTTTAAAATTGATATCCCAAAACACTAAGCATTATATTTTATAAAGTTGTTAATAATAACTAAAGTAAGACAGCTATCTAACCCAGACCATTCACCAGAGAAAAAGAGGAAGAGAGAGGTGGAGCCTCAGAACTTATTCATATGTCACCACACAACATGGTGGAGAGATTAAAAGGAACTTTTGGAAATACTAAGGGACTTCTGGGGGATGAAGTCCAAGGGTTCAGAATCTCCATTTATACAAAGCTGTCTTAATACAAGATATAAATAAGAAAAACATTCTGAAGATAAAAACACAAAAGGAATGATTTTTTTTTGTTATCAATATATATGTACTACGAACTCCTCAACCAACTTTGATTTAAGAAAACCTATAAAAAAGATGGAATAAATGGCAGGTAATAAAAGAATACAAAATAATAGCACAAAATCACCAGATTATCTAGAAGAACATTTGTGTGCATAGCATATTTCTTTAGGATATGTAACTAGGGGATTTAATTTTTTTAAATTGAGTGTTTAAAAATAATTATAAAGATTATTTTGTTAATTGAACAGAACACTAATTAAATTCAAGTATAACAACATTACTCACTCTTCAAAAACAAAGTGTCATGTGATATAATTAAAAGACTACTTTTTTGAAGGAAGACTATGTATCCATAAACACCTGACACATTGAATATACACATCTGATATAAAGAATGTTAAAATTCAGATCAGGATAAAGTTCAGTTCTATTATCTCTTAAACATGTATCATTTGGGAAAATTAAAATTAATCTAGGGTAAGATAAAGAAGAAGATCAAGTAAAGGAAAGGGCTACTTTCCTGGTTGGATGAGATGGATATAATGGGGATTGGAGAGAAGGAATAACTGTTATGATTAATAAGATATTAAAGTACATGATAAGTAGGAGAGTCAGAAAGCACGTAATTGTACTCAATGACACAGACTTGCTGGAGCTTTTATTTTTTTTAAATAAGAGGAAATGATTAGTTTGACTTGTGGTAGTTGTAATATTATTAAAAGGTGTAAGAATAATTATTCTGGGCAAATCAGTTCTAGATATTCTTCATTTCAAGTTGATAAAAGAATTTAAAATTGTTTTTGAGCTGCTGTTGTTGATTATTTAACAATTTAGATCATAAAATTTTATATATGGTAGAGTAGGGTGAATGGATTTTAGCCTTTATGCAGTCTATTTTATATATATATATGTATATGTGTGTGTGTGTGTGTGTGTGTGTGTGTGTGTGTGCATGTGTGTGTTTCTTCCCCATGGGACAGTAATTTTCATGCCTTGTTTATTGTCCTTCGTTAATAGAAACCACCAAGTCATACAACTGCATTTGGTTCACAACTCCCACATTTTTAGTGGCCCTCTCTGAGAGCCTTCTGAGGTTTAGATTAATGAATGAACTGTCAAGGATGAACTGTATCCTCTTTTTGGACGACAGTGCCTTCAATAACTATTTGTTGCATTTCTGTCCCTAGAATGTATCAGAATCCCTAGTTATAGGGAATGTATCTAAGAATTTGTAATGAACTTGATTGACATATTACTGGTTTCTTAGGTTTCCAAGGCACACGTTGATTCTCTGTCTATCTGTCTCTTTCATCTATCTATCTGTCAATCTATCTATCTATCTATTTACCTATCTATTATGGCTTTATCCTATAGTTTCACCAGTGTAGAAAACTACATGAAAGAAAGAAAGAAAGAAAGAAAGAAAGAAAGAAAGAAAGAAAGAAAGAAAGAAAGAAAGGAAGGAAGGAAGGAAGGAAGGAAGGAAGGAAGGAAGGAAGAAGAAAGGAAGGAAGGAAAGAGAGAGAGAAAGAAAG
>NC_058130.1:244865327-244892032 GCF_016433145.1 Gracilinanus agilis | reverse complement strand
GAAGGAAGGAAGAAAGGAAGGAAGGAAGGAAGGAAGGAAGAAAGACAGGAAAGAAGAAAGAAAGAAAGGGAGAAAGAAAGAAAGGAGGGAAGGAAAGAATGAAGGAACGAAAGAAGGAAGAAGAATGGAAAGAAGGAGCATTACAATTATTTTAAGTGGAAAGTAGGGAATGATAAAAAAGAAAATAATTGAAAATACTTAAACTATATATCTGATTTTATGCTCATCTTAATATCAATTTGATCCATGACCCACTTAGAAAGAAATGTTTTTCTTTCATTTTCAGAACAAATAAGGAAATAAAAGCATACCTGCAAGTAGATTTTCTTTTGTAAATTATATAAATCAAGATGTGCAGCAGCAAGTGAAGAACAAAATCATTAAATTTGAATTTAATAGAGTCCTATGTGTTCTACTTGGTAACACTTTGAAGCAGAAATCTCTTCCAATAATAATGTTTATCTGTCCCTTCCATCTGTAGTTCTGAAATCCTAGAAATCAGGGTAATGCTAAACAAAGTGGCCAGCTTGGCAAATAAATACCAAAGGGAGATAGGAGAATTACCTACTTTTGAAAGGTAATTAAAAACTAAATCCACAACTAAAAGTGAGTGTCACATTTCAGGTTATAAGCTTTATGGAGTGTGTGTGGAGGTGTGAGCATAGGGAAAAGTAGGAATCTCTTCTGATAGGAAGAATTCTCATTTGTTTGCCAACAGAAAGGGAAACTAACACCAAACCCCCAAAGGATAAGACTTTGTCAAGAATGAGCATATGGCTCTCAGAGTTTTAATCACTCAGAAAGAGAAACATGATTATACATATTGTAAGAAGTGTAATAGGTATAGTTTAAAAGCAGATTTGTTTGTAAGCATATTAGTAAAAGCTTTTGCTGGAAGCCTTGGACATTCAGAATAGAATACAGCGGGTAGGAAGAAAGAGCTGAGTAACTGACTGCTGTGCTGTGAGGGGTTAAGAGGAGAAGTGCAATGTTCAGTCCCTGATTCCCTGGGATCTTGGAGAGTGGTGAAGGCTGAAAAGGCAGAAGACCTCAATCCTGCAAGTCAACACGGAGTAGGGAAGTGGCCTGTGATCTGGTGGACAGCTTGCAGACTTCACCGGCTTCTTTGGATCATCAGTTCTGAGTTGGCTTCTGGCATCCTGAAAAATCTCTGGAATAGTTGTGAGACCCCCAAAATCAAGTCCTCTTCCTCAGGTCCTTAGCCTAGCTGTCAAAACCTGGCAAAAGTCAGGTTGGCTAAGGAACTTACCCCTTTTGGCTCCAGTTCTGGGTTATTAGTCATAGTTTTAACTAACCCCCTTTCCAATCCCCTAATATTATAATTAAACTGATTCCCTGTGTGTTTTTAGGAATTTAAAGTCCTCATTGTGTGTATGTAATAATCTGAATTTATTCCAAGCTAGGTGGGGCAGAGTGACAGTTGGTCAGACTTAACTGCCATTTCAGTCAATGGACATTCCCTTATAGTTAAACCTGGTTCCCTGGCTTGAAAAGTCTTACCCATTGTCCCTTTCTGTCTCCTATCCATCCCACAGAGTCCACAAGTAATATTTAAGTCAACTTCCCTGGTTTTCTCCATAATAGAAGGTATCTCCATATTTTCAAGAATTATAGAAAATTGTGTGTGTGTGTGTGTGTGTGTGTGTGTGTGTGTGTGTGTGTAAATAAAGTTTAGGCAGAAAAAATAAAAATAAAGAAAGTTTTTAAAAAGGAAGCAAGAAGATTTAAAATAATAAAGCCAAATGCATGAACTGCATTTATAGTCACCTCAATTATTTTTTCAACATTTAAAATGAGTTAAGAAAAGGAGAATGTCATACTAATTGAGCATCATTTTAGACACAGTTTCTATAAACTACATTTTTCTTCCCAAGGCGTGGGAATCTGATTTTCAAATGATTATAGGGTATTGTTATCATATTGTTAATATGATAAAATATTCTGTATTAAAATTGGCAGCACCATGGGCAATTTCTCTACCTCAGAATATATACCTCAGTTTGCAATTCTCTGTAATTTAAGTAGAATTTGTAAGAGAGCATAAAATGAAATTTAAAAAAATTCTGAATATCTTTGTTTTGTGAAGTATTTATTTGACTACACATATATATTGAAATAATCTGACTAAATCTCCATCCTAGATTCTCTTTCTTCCTTTAGCTTTTATTTATGGTAGAGCTCTTTAATGGTTTTCTTCCTATTTATTATACTATTATAATTTTCTTTTCTTTGTAGGTTACACTATCCATATTCTACTCCCTATGCATTAGTATACACAAGAGTTCTGTCCTAGACCCTCAGTTTTCATGATCATGTAGTCAGCTGCCTGCTGGACAGCCCCTTAAAGATTCTCAAATTGAATATATAAAACAGTCGATATCTTTCCCCCTAAAGTAACTCCTCCTCCATATATCTGTATTTCTCTCCGAGTACCACTATTTTTCCAATCACCTAATATTATGAATCTAGGAATCATCCCCAATTGCCCTTCATTTTCCATATTCATTCTTTTTCAAATCCTTCTCCTTCCCATTCATAATACAACCATCCTTGCCTAAGCCCTTATTAACTTCAACTTGGAATGTTTCTATAGCATCTTATTTGATTTTAATAGGATAATAGACTTTCTCTATTATCTTATAAACTATTTCCCAAACAGCTGCCAAATAGATACTTCTAAACATGTCACTATACTTAAAAGGCACCCAATCATCTTTTGGATTGACTACAGTGACTTCTGATAGACTTTTGAAACTCTTCACAATCTGGCTCCAGAATTTATCTATAGGAGTTATTTCATATTACTTTCTCTGATATATTTCAGGGTTTGGCCAATTTTGGGTTATTGACATAACACTTCAATATTCCATCCTCTGCCTCTTTGACTTTTTAAAGACTGTCCATTAGGCCTAAAACTTTAGTTCTCCCTTCTCACATACTTCTTGGAGTCTCTAGTTTCCTTTAGGTCTCAGCTTAATTGTGTACTTTCTTGATTGCTCCAGTTTTTAAAGTCAGTTCTCCACCTCCTTATACTCACATTACATAGTGATGAGGATGAAGGCACCACTAAGAACTGGAGTAATTATATATTGATGTATAAAGATATCCATGTATGTGCATGTAAGTTTCACAATCTTATGTATATATGTGAAAATATATAGTGTATATGTATATGCATATGAACAAAAACATTTATTTTCTATATTGTCCCACATTTCCCCCCTATGGAATTGTAAAGTTGAAAAGACCTTTTACCCCTTTAAACTACATTACCAAAACTCCCTTTCACCATACCCATAATTCCTTAAGCCTTTTCCTATTGGTTGTAGGTTTCATGGGCTGTTTTGATATGGTTGTTGTGGGCATAGTGAAGGGGCTTTTTGGGAGATGAGGTGTCATGTTAAGGGTGAGTTGGAACTCTTTCCCTGAGCTTTTAATAAAGTCCTTATAAATATCATACTTTGGAGGCATTGAATATGAATTTTAAAACTTATAGTTGGCAACCATGAAGGGACTCTTGGATTCCCTGTGAAAATAGTTCCCAGCTGTGCCCTCACTCCCCTTCCCCAGTGGTGGAGATTTCTGCTGTTTTTTAAAACCTTTGCTGAGCTGCTGCCTCCCACTTTTTCCCAGATCTGTGCATTTTTCCTCCTAGGCATCCTTTGCATGCCTTCTCCACCCTCTCCACCCTCGCACTGGACCCTCAGCCCACTGCTGCCCCCCAGTGCCTTCCACTTGCTTTCCCCCATCCCTTGACTGTCTGACCAGGAGGGGTTTTAAAGCCTCAGGCTGCTTTCAGCCCCAAGCCATAGCAGGCACCGGACTTAACCGGTTTTATCTACTATTGTGGTTTCCTGCCACTATGTGACTTTTTGAGACCATCCAGCTGACCTGCCTACTACTTCTGTGACTGGTAAGCTTTAAAGTACCCCCAGCCCCTAGCCCCTGTACGAGAAAGAGCCCTTTAACCTTGAAGAAACCCCTAATCTCTGCTGGGCTTTTTGCCTTGGTGTGGGGAGGTCCTGACCTTTTTACATCCACCCCAGCCTGCTTTCTAGCTTCCCTGCCCAACTTGTGTCTTAATAAAAAACAAACAAACAAAAAAAAACAAGGTAACTGCTTCAACTCCCAGTTTCTGTGAATAGAGCAAATCTACCCTTTTGGTCACAATGCTCAGCAGTATAAATGCTACTCTACAAGAAACCTTTGTGATTTTTGCCCAATTAGGAACTTATAGAGATCTAGATTACTTCCTTGTTTCTAGGTGGCTTGTAGTTTTCTTTTTTCTCTGGGTTGGATTGTCAAAAATAAGGAGAATTCGAGCCAACATACAAGTTCAATTGAACCAGATAGTGCATCACTTACAAGCCCAAACGACAGAAGAGGATTTTCCCCAAAACAAGCCTGATTTTTACAAACCCGTTTCCCCTAACATAGGAATATCAGGCCCCTCTACTATATCTCAGGTGCAGAAACTCCTCTCTCACACTCTGAATCAATTTACTCATGCTCTGCAACTCCTGGCTAACATGGCCTACCCACAGTCAGTAAACAATTCCTGTGCAGGCCTTTTTCCCTTAAGGGAAGTGTCCACAATAGGACCTGATGGGGATGTGGTCACATTGAAACAACACAAGCCTGTCACGAGCCAGGATATAAAGGATTTCAAAGAAAATTGTCTGTCTTTCGCAGAGGAACCTTTAACAGTAATAAAAAATAATTTGATGATATTTTCTATGACTATGACCCCTCTTATAAAGATGTAGAAAAATTGCTCTGGGCTTTACTAACAGAATGGGGGAGGACTAAAATTATCTCCCATGCTAACAAACCCTGAGGACACAATGCAGTACACTGGCTATCTGCAGATCCTAACTGGTAGTATAATGACCCCAAAGACTATTCAGACTTACGTCTTGCTAGGGGTGCCCTTCTAAAAGTAATGCAAGCATGCGCAGAGAGACCTCAGGCCTGGACCAAATTTAAATGTATTACACAATCTGATGATGAGACACCCTCCCAATTCATGGACAGACTCATTGAAATGGGAAATAGATACATGGAACTTGACCTTTCTGTTGAAAAGGAAGTAAGACTAATAAAGGAACAATTTGTCCATAACTCTCATAGAGAGATCCTAGATCATTTTAAAACAAATTGCCCTACATGTCCTGAAGTGGACCTTCATGAGTTAAGGAGAACTACTGTTTATGGCTTTAACAACCATAAAGAGAAACAGGAAGAGAGTAATAGTTTATTGGACATATTTAAAAAGAATATGGACATGGGGCAGCTGGGTAGCTCAGTGGATTTGAGAGTCAGGCCTAGAGATGGGAGGTCCTAGGTTCAAATCTGGCCTCAGACACTTCCCAACTGTGTGACCCTCAGCAAGTCACTTGACCCCCATTGCCCACCTTTACCACTCTTCCACCAAGGAGCCAATACACAGAAGTTAAGGGTTAAAAAAATAAAAAAAATAAAGTGAAAAAAGAATATAGACATATTTAATAAGAGACTAGACTCTTTAAATGACTCTGTAAGTGATAGAGTTGAAAAACAACTAAAAGAGTTTGCTACTCAACCAATGGCAATTGCCCCTCTCCAAGAATCTAACTTTCAGCCCCTTATATGCCATTTCTGTGGGAAAAGGGGTCATATAATGATGAACTGTAGGACTTGGAATCAAGCATCTAGAAATAATAACTTCAGAAATTACAACTTTAGAAATAATTACAATTATGGAAATAATAACAATTATAGAAATAATGATTATAGAAATTATAGAAATAATAATGATTATGGAAAAAATGATTTCAGGAATCGTGACTTTAGGACTAGTAACAGATCTAAGTATATGGCTCAGGCAATTGATAACTCATACCAAATGATTCCAGAGCAGTATATCTTGAGTGGAGCTTGGTCCAGAACCACCCAGGGTGCTATTGCCCCTCAAGGAGGAGCCCAAGGTCCTACCCAAAGATTATGAAGGTGTATGGGGGGGGGGGGTTGAGGCACAGGGATCAAAGGATACAACCTTTGATTTTTCATACCCTGATGCCTTACTACCCGTTGTCCCCATCCACTGTGCCCCCATACTGACAAGCCCTATGTAACATTAAAGATTGGTAACACCTATGATGACTGTCTTTTGGACACTGGAGCTTCCAGATCTGTATTGAAGGGTACACCAGGCCCATATTTCAATTCCATAGGATCAATAAGTGTAGTGGGGGTATCAGGAATACCCCAAATAGTTCCAAAGCTCTCCCCTAGAACAGTAGCCATAGGGCCCCTAAATGTGGAGTACTCCTTCCTATTGATGCCCGGCTCCCCTATAAACTTGCTGGGGAGAGATATTTTATGCAAACTCAGAGCCACAATAAATTGCTCTCCAGATTGCCTGAGGAATCCTTAACTTTGCTCTGTGTGCTTCTTTCAGATAGTCATGAGATAAAGGAGTCTCCCACTTTTGAAATCCCAACAGATATACCTGAGTCTCTCTGGGCCACATAACCTTCTGATGTTGGCCTACTTAAATCAGCTGTCCCTGTCCAAATTAAAACAAAATCTAGCCTACCTCCTTCCATTACTCAGTATCCTCTTGTGAAGGAGGCAATAGAGGGCATTACCACAGTGATAAATTCACTAATTGATCAAGACACCATAATTCCCTGTAGATATGAATACAATACACCAATCCTGCCTGTTACAAAGCCAAAATTGGGGCCCAATGGCAAGCATCTCTATCGATTTGTCCAGGATTTGAGGGCAGTGAATAGTCATGTTATAAAAAGACACCATGTAGTTTCCAATATAAATAGTATCATTTCTTCTATTCCTAGCACAGCTACATACTTTACAGTAATAGACTTGTGCTCAGCCTTCTTTTCCATACCTATACATGAGGATTCCAGACATATCTTTGCTTTCCTCTGGAAAGGTTTCCATTGGACATGGGCATGTTTGCCCCAAGGGTATGTTGAAAGCCCAAGCCTTTTTGCACAGATTTTGAGCCAAGACACAGATAATATAACATTTAAAAACAGCAAATTAATTAAATATGTAGATTATTTACTCTTGGCCTCACCAGATGCCACGACATGTCAAGAAGATAGTAAACATCTTTTAGAATTACATAAAAGAGGCCACAAGATCTCAAAAGATAAGGTTCAGTGGTGTCTCCAAAATGTGCAATATTTAGGCTTTATTTAAACTGCTGGGTCCCATTTAATTTCTCCACAATGTATTGAAAGTATCCAAAACTTAAGTGATCCTATCACTAAAAAACAATTGAGGCCAATACTTGGAGAAATATGATTTTGTTGGCATTGAATCCCTTGCTATGGGGAAATCACTAAGTTCCTTGTAGCATTCACAAAAAACACAGTCCCTGAACCACTTAAATTGGAAAAGGAACACCGAACAGCTCTTTCAAATTTAAAACATGCTATCCTGTCTGCCCCTGTTCTCAGTATCCCAAATTATGACAAACCATTTACTTTATATGTCCATGAAAGGAAAGAAGTAATTTCAGGTGTTCTAACTCAACTTTTGGGACTTGATCAATGCCCAGTAGCCTATTATTCAGCCTGGCTGGACCCAGTAGCTGCAGAAGCACCACCATGCCTTAGAGGAGTAGCTGCCACAGCTTTATTAGTGACTAAATCTGCTGATCTGGTACTAGGATGCCCTCTGACTATAATTTGCCTGCACGAGGTAGAGACATTGTTATTAAGACATAGAACTCAGGCATTTACAGATCAAAGGGTTATGAGATACGAGATAAACTCTATTGATAATGAACATATCACATTAAAATGCTGTGGAGCTCTTAATCCTACAACCTTGCTTCCTGATTTGCCAATTTCTGGAGAACCTTTACATGATTGTACATCTTTGGTGTCCACTGTTGATAGTGGTTTACTGGACATCCCTTTGGATAATCCCAATTTAATATTATTTACAGATGGCTCCTCTTTTATGAGAGAGGGTGTGTGCCATACAGGAGCTGCAGTAGTTACAGAATTGGATACTCTATGGTCAGTTTCTTTACCCTCACATGTAAGAGCACAAGGTGCAGAACTCATAGCCTTAAAACAGGCTTGTATCATTGCACATTACAAAGGGTCACAATTTACACAGATTCCCATGACACATTTGGCATCTGTCATGCTGTGGGCATGTTATGGCTTCAAAGGGGATTCTTAACACCAGCTGGAAAGTGTATTGCCAATGCAAACCTTATCACTGAACTTCTTTCTACCATCCAGCTCCCTGAAGCCATAGCTGTGATTAACTGCTCTGCACACACAGGTGGCACTGACCCTCTCTCCAAGGGAAATGATCAAGCAGATGATGCAACCAAACTAGAAGCCTTAGAAGGACCTGAGTTAATTATGCCTCTAACAATTACTGATAATTTGGATCTATCCCTTTCCTATAATGACAAGGAAGTAGGAAAATGGAAGCAGAGATTTAAAGCAAAACTGATAAATGGAGTATTGGTGTCATCTGAAGGTAAGCCTCTGCTCCCTAGGGCTTTCTATAATGATATTTGTCATTCCATCCATAAACATGGTGATTTGGGCACCAAAAGCATTGTAGACTCTGTTAAAAGAGTATGGATAGCACCTGGAATAACTATAAGTGTGTCCAAAATATGTACAGCTTGTCCCACTTGCCAGACCTTTATTTAGCACACTTTTCAAGAAAAAGCCTTTGATGGACATCCTCTAGCTTATACACCATTTGAACATTTGCAAATTGATTTTATCTCTGCCAAAAGCTGGACGCTATAAATTTTGTCTGGTCACAGTAGATCAACTGACCAGGTGGCCTGAAGCATTTCCTACTGCTCAGGCCACAGTGGCTTTTGTTGCCAAAATCCTTTAGAAAGAGATTATTCCTCATTTTGGCCTGCCAGCACGTATTGATTCTGATAGAGGAACTCACTTTATTGACTCAGTCTTATCACAAATTTATTCATGTTTGGGGATAACTCCTAAATTTCATACACCATATCATCCCTAGAGCTCTGGCCAATTTGAAATGATGAATAAGGAACTTAAAACAATGATTGGCAAATTATGTATGGAGACTCATTTAAAATGGCCTGAAATTCTACCTCTGGCCTGATTTTATCTCAGAAGCACACACAGAGGTGATTTACACATCTTGCCATTTGAGATGCTATTTGGACATCCACCTATTCAGGCACAACCATTCAACCCTGCCTATACTTCATTGTTAGGAGGGAATACAACCGTTGCCACTTATATCAGACAATTACAAACAAAATTGTGAGAACTTCACAATTCTGGAGCTGCTATTCCAGCAGGCCCCTTAGACTTCTTGCTTCATGATTTGAACCCAAGTGATAGTGTGTACATAAAGAATTTCAAACCTACTTGGTCTACTGAACCTGCTTATGAAGAATCATTCTAGGTCCTATTAACTACACCAGCAGCCATTAAAATTGGGGAAAGGGACTCATGGATTCACTGCAGTCATGTGAAACGAGTACCCTCTATTGAAAATGAATAATTCTCTGTATTAAGTACAATTGCCTGTATCTATTATATTTGATTATTGATTGTATTTGACTATTGTGATAAGAATGCTCTATTGCTGGATTTTGCACTATTTTCTTGCACTTTATTTGATTGATCCTTGTACTTGAATGATACATATACTACCTCACAACAAAATATCTGTATTAGTGACCTATATTGACCTGATGTGCCTTCCAAAACATTTTGTGCCTTTTGTCATTCCTTTTGTACTTTCTTGAATGTACTATTGCTTTATATGCCTCTTTTGCACCCACATCACTTTGTCTACCTCATTTGCACTCACATTGTGGATCATGGCAAGTTAAGGAGGGAATGAATCTTATTTCTTGAAAATTAACCTCTATTCTTTACCTCTGTGATTATATAAAACTACTCATTGTTTTGTTCGTTTTTCTTCCTACATGTGCAATACAGTATTTGATTTTTTCTTTTCTCTCATTTTTTACATTTGAAGCATGTCACCACCATTAAATAGACTCTTGACTGTTTTGATTTTTGCAATAAGAATAAGCCAAGATGTCCATTTGCCAAGCATATAAATTTATACCCAAAAAGCTTTGGACTATAGAAACCTGCCACTAGTTATTTAATTATTCTGAGACTTTTGCTCGATGACTATGTCTAATCCAAGGAAATTGGACCACAAAGGAGCACAGAGTTTTTGACCTGCGAAGTGCAAATGAGCACATTAAGGAAAGAGACCAAACTAATCCTACAGGGATTGATGACATTCTACGCAAAGACTTGATCCTGTGTGAGACTGGAGGTTGAGATGCTTAGCACACATTAAAATATAGGACTTCCTTGTACCTCACTTGATATCAAGTACTCAACATCGAATTGTTCTGGCTCCATTATCTCTGAAAGTGAAGAAAAATATTGTGCTGGTAAATGTTATTTCCCATTCGTCTCGAGATCTAGTCTCCTTTATCCATTTCTTTCATGATGTGAGAAATTACTGTAGTCCAGGCTGTTAAATTGGGTTAGTGAGTGATTGTTGTTGCAAAGCTTATGGGACATGGATTGCTATAGGAGCCTGCTTTGATTTGTGATTTTTTTCCTTTTTCTTGTTCCTAGAATTTTTTTCTTTCACATTTTTTTTAAATAGTCTATATTTTCCTCAGAGGTTATTTTTTCCTTTTGTCCTTATTATTTTTCTTTGGACTTTTTGATGTTTTGAGAATTGATTCATATACCTTATGCCTTGACCATGTATTCCTGTGTGGTTCCCATGTATATCCTTGTATTTTCCTCAGGGGGAAATGTAAAGTTGTTTTCCTCTGGGGGACTATGTTATTTCTGTAAATTTGGACTTGAACTTGACCCTAATTAAGAACAGAAGACTACCTCCCAGAATCCATAAGATGCCATGAAGATGCCTGCAGAGACCACACACTGCACCAAAAGATCTGGAGTGAATTTTGAGACATGGCGAATTTGAACTTTGGGGGATTGAATGTATTTATTTTGAATGGACACTTTATGCCAGAAAAGGGACTGCCCCCTAAATGGCTTTTATCAATGCCATAAACATTGGTTTTGTTCTTTCTCCCTTTTATTTCCCTTTATCTCTGAATTATTGTAAACTTTAATTTGATTATGTTATCATGATCCATTGGGGAGACTTGTCTCACAAAGGATCACAGGGGGGAATGTAAAGTTGAAAAGACCTTGTACCCCTTTAAACTACATTACCCAAACTCTCTTTCACCATATCCATAATTCCTTAAGCCTTTTCCTATTGGTTGTGGGTTTTGTGGGCTGTTTTGATATGGTTGTTGTGGGCATAGTGAAGGGGCTTTTTGGGAGAGGAAGCAGTATGGTAAAGGGTGAGTTGGTACTCTTTCCTTTTTAATAAAATACTTATAAATATCATACTTTGGAGGCATTGAATATTAATTTTAAAACTCTTACAGAATCATGATATAATGGAATACAAATATGTGGGATAAAAGCTCATAAAGACTTGGATTCTGGTTTTAGTTCTGCTGCTAACTAGCTGTGTGACCATAATGAAGTTGGATTCATTTTCTTCATCTTTGAAATGGATATAGTGTTATATGCCTGGTTGGTGTGATAATGATCTAGTCTCAGAATCATGAAGACCAGGGTTCAAATCCTGCCTCTTAAAAAATTCAGCTTTATGGCTTTAGGCAGAACAGTTAAGATTTTAGTGCCTTTATATACATGCTAGAGTAGTTAATGGTCTATATTGTTAGAGGAAGTTCCACATTGGTACCTCACAATACCCATGAAATCATGAGATTTGTTTTAAAAAATCTTCCTCTATTTGAGTACTGTTGTAAAGAACAAATGAGGTAAATGATCCTAAATCTAGAGCTTTATGGAACCTTAGAAGCTATTTAGATCAACTGCTCAATTCAGAGAGGAAAAAATTGAGGCCCAGGGAGTTTGAATGCCTTATGTAAGGTCAAACAGATAATAAATATCAAGGTTAGGATTTGAACTTAAATCCTCTGATTCCACAACCAGTGTCCTTCCCACTGAGTTTTTTGAATATTCTTTTAAGTTATAAAATATTACACAAATGCATCAAATTATTATCATTTCTACTAATATGACTGTATCCAGCTTCATTGCAGACTCCTATCCATTTTGTTGCTTTTTAGTGTTGATTTTATTAAGTTATTTTAGTTGTTTGTGGGGATATTTTAGGAGGGCAAGAAAGCTTTAGACCTGATCATATAATCTTCCCATCTATTTCCCCAATCATTTCAAGAGTTTTGGGTAGTTAAAAGTAAAAGTAATTTGATTAAAATGGTCATTAAATATATGTATTAAATAACAACATGTAGTAAATTAATAATGCAACTAAATAGTTCATTCAAAAGAACCAATCTTATTACAAATTGAGATTGCTTAAGTTATTGCAACATTTATTTTGAATTATACAAACACCTAACGAGATATGCTACTTAGTTTGTATTAGTTTTAATTTTGTGAGATCCAATTCAAAGACTTTTCATAGATCCTTTGTAGGCAAATATTCACAACTTTGTCTTCTTGACAGAAACCCAAGATTTTGTAGTAACTCAAACATTTTTTTGATTTCATTTTCCCTTTTTTTGGTACAAGCTCATCTCAGTAGCTAGATGACATTTCAGGAAGTCCTAAATATCTGATAAAGTTTCACATTTCTATTAATAATACCTTAATAAGAACTTTCAAGTTAGGGTTTTTAAAAACCAGGATGAATTCTAGAGGGCTCATGAACATTTGTGGGAAATAAGTGTATCTTTATTTCTTAAAATTAGTTTCCTTTTTAATTCTATGTATAGTAAACATTTGATCTGAGAAGGGGTTCTTAGATTTCACCAAATTATCCATGAGAAAAAATAGTTAAGAATACCTATTCTAAATGAATTGAGACAGATTCATTGGGTTACACTTATTCTAGCTATTGAAAACTAAGTTCATAAACTTAGACTGAGTAAATATAAATGCTTTTAGTAGATTGAATTATAATCCCTGATCAAAGATTGGGGGCTTATCCTCTGCTTTTCATTCTTATTGTCCATAGTCTTCCTCTTTTCCTCTTTACCCAAGTTTATGTCCCAAAAGATAGAATAAAGGGATCTGATCTAGACTGACCTGGATGATTTAACAACTGGTTTTCTCCCAACATACCTATTGCTGTTAAGTGTTTGCCTCATCCCTACAGGTACTAGGTCAAACTGTGCAATAGAGCATTTATCACTTCAGCAGATTGTCACTTTCCTCATCCTAATACCTGGAAAGTAAAAAGAACATCATAGTGTACTAGTGTTGAAGTAAGAAGACTTAGGTGTAAACATTTTTGATGATCACCGAAATTATAGCCTAAAACTACAGGACTTGTTTCTCAACTATATAGGGATATGAATCAAATTTATAAAAATAAGAGCCATTCTTCAAATGGCAAATGATCAAAACATATAAACATCAATTTTTCAGATGAAATCAGAAGTATTTTTAGTCATATGAAAAACGCTCAAAATCATTATTCATTAGATAAATGAACATTAAAAAAAACTGAGATACAGCCTCATATCTATCAAATTGGATAATATGATAGAAATGAAAATGATATATGTTGGGGGATATGGAAAAATTGAGGCACTAATAACTGGAATTGTGGACTGATCCAAACATTTTGGAGAGCACTTGTGATCTATGCTCAAAGGGCTATAAAATAGCATGTACTTGACTTGAAAGTGCCAGCACTAGGTTTATATCCAAAAGAGATAAAAGAAAAAGGAAAAGTATCTATATGTACGAAAAATATTTATAATAGTTTTTTGCAGTGGCAAAGAACTGAAAACAAAAGAGATGCCCTTCAATTGGGAAATGGCTGAACAAGTCATGGTATATGGTTTTGATAGAATGATCTTATACTATGAGAAAATATGAAGGCAATAATTTGGTAAAACCACCTGGAAATTTTGGGGGAGGAATAGACAACTATTCTAAGTATAGGTACAAATAGTTAGAGTGACTTATGAAACCAAAGACATATTGACAGAGCACCAAAGGAAGTTGACTGTCTTCCCCCTATCATTCTTTTATTTTTTAATAGTTTTTATGCTTTAGAAAATTTATCATGGTTACATGATTCATGTTCTTACTTTCATCTTCACCCCTCAACCTCCTCCCTCCCACCAAAGACAATAAGCATTTCCACTGGTTTTAACATGTATCATCTATCAGGACTTATTTCCAAATTGTTAATAGTTGCATTGGTGTGGAAGTTTCATGTCTACATCCCCAATCATGTCCGCCTCAACCCATGTGTTCAAGTAGTTGCTTTTCTTATGTGTTTCCACTCCTGTAGTTCTTCCTCTGAATGTGGGTGCATTCTTTTCCATAAATCCCTCAGAATTGTCCTGGGTCACTGCATTTCTGCCTGTACAGATGTCTACCACATTCTATTTTACCACAGTGTATTGGTCTCTGTGTACAATGTTCTTCTGGCTCTGCTCCTTTTTGCTCTGTATCAATTCCTGGAGGTCTTTCCAGTTCACATGGAATTCCACTAGTTTATTATTCCTTTGAGCTCAATAGTATTCCATCATCAGCATATACCACAATTTGTTCAGCCATTTCCCAATAGAAGAGACTACACTTGTTTTCCAGCTTTTTTAAACATTTATTAATATTCATTTTTAACATGGTTACATGATTCATACTCCCACTTTGCCCTTCACGACCCGCAATCCCCCCACCCATGTCCGATGCATATTTCCACTGATTTTAACATGTGTCATTGATCAAGACCTATTTCCACATTATTGTTAGTTGCATTGGTGTGGTAGCTTCGTGTCTACATCCCCAATCATGTCCACCTCAAACCATGCGTTCAAGCAATTGTTTTTCTTATATGTTTCCTCTCCTGCAGTCCTTCCTCTGAATGTGGGTAGCTTCTTTACCATAAATCCCTCAGAATTGTCCTGTGTCATTGTATTGCTGCTGGTACAGAAGTCCATTGCATTTGATTTTACCATAGTATATCAGTCTCTGTGTACAGTGTTCTTCTGGCTCTGCTCCTTTTGCTCTGCATCAGTTCCTGGAGGTCTTTCCATTTCACATGGAATTCCTCCAGTTTATTATTCCTTTGAATACAATAGTATTCCATCACCAGCATATAACATAATTTGTTCAGCCATTCCCCAATTGAAGTGCATACCCTTCTTTTCCAGTTCTTTGGCACCAGAAAAAGCGCAGCTATAAATATTTTAGTACAAGTCTGTTTATTTATGATCTCTTTGGGGTACAAACCCAACAATGTTATGGATGGATCAAAAGGCGGGAATTTTTTTTTATAGCCCTTTGAGCATGATTCCAAATTGCCAGCCAGAATGGCTGGATCAGTTCACAACTCCACCAGCAAAGCATTAATGTCCCAATTTTGCCACATCTCCTCCAGCATTCGTTACTCTCCCCTTCTTTCATTTGAGCCAATCTGCTAGGTGTGAGGTGATACCTTAGAGTTGTTTTGATTTGCATTTCTCTAATTATTAGAGATTTAGAACACATTCTCCTGTGCTTATTGATATTTTTGATTTCTTTACCTGAAAATTACCTATTCACGTCTCTTGCCCATTTATCAATTGGGGAATGGCTTGATTTTTTATACAATTGATTTAACTCCTTGTATATTTGAGTAATTAGACCCCTGTCAGAGTTTTTTGTTATAAAGATTTTTTCCCAATTTCTTGTTACCCTTCTGATTTTGACTACATTGTTTTTGTTTGTACAAAAGTTTTTTAGTTTAATATAATCAAAACCATTTAATTTAAATTTTGTAATTTTCTCAAATTCTTGCTTGGTTTTAAAATCTTTCCTTTCCCAGAGATCTGACAAGTATACTATTCTGTGTTCACTTAACTTATTTATAGTTTCCCACTTTATATTCAAGTCGTTCACCCATTCTGAATTTATCTTGGTGTAGGGGGTGATGTTGATCTAAACCTAATCTCTCCCATATTGTTTTCCAAATTTCCCAGCAGTTTTTGTCAAATAGTGGATTCATGTCCCAAAAGTTGGGCTCTTTGGGTTTATCATACACTGTCTTGCTGATGTCATTTACCCCAAGTCTATTCCACTGATCCTCCCTTTTGTCTCTTAGCTAGTACCATATTGTTTTGATGAGTACTAGTTTATAGTATAGTTTAATATCTGGCACTGCTAAGCCACCTTCCTTCACATTTTTTTCATTATTTCCCTTGATATTCTTGATCTTTTGTTATTCCAGATGAACTTTGTTATAGTTTTTCCTAATTCAGTAAAAAAGTTTTTTGGTAGTCTGATAGGTATGGCACTAAATAGGTAAATTAATTAGGGTAGAATGGTCATTTTTATTATGTTGGCTCTTCCTACCCATGAGCAATCAATGGCTTTCCAATTGTTTAGATCCAGTTTTATTTGTTTGGAAAGTGTTTTGTAGTTGTTTTCGTATAATTGCTGTGTTTGTTTTGGTAGATAGATTCCTAAGTATTTTATATTGTCTAGGGTGATTTTAAATGGTGTTTCTCTTTCTAGCTCTTGCTGCTCCAATGTGTTGGAAATGAATAGAAATGCTGATGATTTATGTGCATTTATTTTGTATCCTGCAACTTTGCTAAAGTTCTTGATTATTTCTACAAGCTTCTTAGTCGATTCTCTAGGATTTGTTAAGTACACCATCATATCATCTGCAAAGAGTGATAGCTTAGTCTCCTCATTGCCTATTTTGATACCTTCAATTTCTTTTTCTTCTCTAATTGCTACTGCTAGTGTTTCTATTACAATGTTAAATAATAGAGGAGATAATGGGCATCCTAGTTTCACTTCTGATCTTATTGGGAAGGCTTCTAATTTATCCCCATTGCATATGAGGCTTGTTGATGGTTTTAGGTATGTACTGTTTATTATTTTTAGGAAAGGACCTTCTATTCCTATACTTTTCAGTGTTTTCAATAGGAATGCATGCTGTATTTTGTCAAAGGCCTTTTCAGCATCTATTGAGATAATCATGCGATTTTGGTTTGTTAGCTTGTTGATATGGTCAATTATGTGGATGGTTTTCCTAATGTTGAACCATCCTTGCATTCTTGGTATGAATTCCACCTGATCATAATGAATAAACCTCATGATCCATTGCTGGAGTATTTTTGCTAGTATCCTATTTAAGATTTTTGCATCTATGTTCATTAGTGGGATTGTTCTATAGTTTTCTTTCTCCGTTTTTGATCTACCAGGCTTTGGAATCAGTACCATATTTGTGTCATGAAAGGAATTTGGTATGACTCCTTCTTTGCTCATCATATCAAATAATTTGTATAGTATTGGGATTAGTTGCTCTTTGAATGTCTGATAGAATTCACTTGTGAATCCATCAGGTCCTGGTGATTTTTTCTTAGGGAATTCTTTGATGACTTGTTCAATTTCTTTTTCTCATATGAGATTGTTGAGGTATTCTATTTCTTCTGCTGTTAATCTAGGCAATTTTTATTTTTGTAAATATTCATCCATATCTCCTAAATTGTTATATTTATTGTCATATAATTGGGCGAAATAGTTTTTAATGATTGGCTTAATTTTCTCTTCATTAGAGGTGAGGTCTCCCTTTTCATCATAGATACTGTTTATTTGGTTTTCTTCTTTCCTTTTTTGTATTAGATTGACCAGTACTGTGTCTATTTTATCTGTTTTTTCAAAATACCAGTTTCTAGTCTTATTTATTAATTCAATAGTTCTTTTATTTTCAATTTTTCTAATTTCTCCCTTTATTTTCAGTATTTCTTATTTAGTTTTCATCTGGGGATTGTTAATTTGCTCACTTTCAAATTTTTTAAGTTGCATGCTCAATTTATTATTCTCTGCCCTCCCTCATTTGTATATATATTCACTCAAGGGTATAAATTTCCCCCCGAGTACTGCCTTCGCTGCATCCCACAGAGTTTTGTAGGATGTCTCATCATTTTCATTCTCTTCAATGAAATTGTTTATCGTTTCTATGATTTCTTCTTGAACTAGCTTGTTTTGGAGAATCATATTATTTAATTTCCATTTAATTTTTGATTTGCCTGTCCAGGTGCTCTTACTAATTATTATTTTTATTGCATTATGATCGGAGAAGGTTACATTTATTATTTCTGCACTTTTCCATTTGTTTGCAATGTTTCTATGCCCTATTACAGGGTCAATCTTTTTGAATGTACCATTTGCAGCTGAAAAGAAGGTGTATTCCTTTTTGTCACTATTTATTTTTCTCCACATATCTATTAAATCTAATTTTTCCAGGACTTCATTCACCTCTCTTATCGTTTTCTTATTTATTTTTTGTTTATTTATATAGGTCTGAAAGAAGGATATTTAGATATCCCACTAATATGGTTTTACTATCTTTTTCCTTCTTGAGCTCTGCCAGTTTCTCCTTTAGGAATTTGGATACTACGCCATTTGGTGCATACACACTAAGCGCTGTTATTTCCCTGTTGTCTACATTGCTTTTTATCACAATGTAATACCCTTTAGTATTTTTCTTATTCACTGAAGTTTCTTTTGGTGCCTTCTACTATTCATCCCCCTCTTTCCAAACCACCCCCATATTACCTTAGACCATTTACCACTCCAATCTCTCCCTGTGAATAATTCTTCTAATTACTATAATAGTGGATACTATAATAGTGAATAGAGTTCACTACAGAGAATTACACATAACATTTCTCCACATAGGAATACAAATAATTAGATCTTATTGAAACCCTTAGAGAGGCAAATTTTAAAATAAGAGTTTTCTTCCCTTCCCCTCTGTTTGTTATTAACCTTTTCATGTTTCTCTTGGTTTTCGTGGTTGTATATTGAACTTTCCATTTAGACCTGGTATTTTCTGTGCAAATACTTGGAAATCTTCTATCTTGTTGAATGCCCATACTTTCCCCTGGAAGTATATAGTCAGTTTTGATTGGTAGGTGATCCTTGGTTCTAGACCCAGTTCTCTTGCCTTTCTGAATATCATGTTCCAAGCCTTGTGATCTTGTAGCGTGGAGGCTGCCAGATCCTGTATGATCCTGATTGGTGCTCCTTGATATCTGAATTGTCTCTTTCTGTCTCCTTGTAAATTTTTTTCTTTTACTTGGAAGATCTTGAATTTGGCTATTATATTTCTGGGGGTTGTCTTTCTGGGTTTAGTGTAGAGGGTGATCTATGGATCCTTTCAATGTCTATATTGCCCTCTTGTTTGTAGAACTTCAGGGCAGTTTTGCTGAATAATTTCTTTTAGTATGGAGTCCAAATTTCTATTAATTTTTGCTTTTTCAAAAGACCAATGATTCTCAAATTGTCTCTTCTAGACCTCTTTTCTTGATTTGTCAATTTATCAATGAGATATTTCATGTTTCCTTCCATTTTATCAGTCTTTTGACTTTGCTTTATTTGTTCTTGTTGTCTTGAGACATCATTGGCTTCTACTTGCCCAGCTCTTGTCTATAGAGACTGGTTTTTATCTATATTCTTTTGACTTTCCTTCTTGATTTGGTCTATCCTGTTTTTCAGGTGTTAGATTTTGGTCTCCAATTTGCTTATCAATTCTCTTGATTTGGGGACATCTTTTTTGAATTGCCCAATTCAAGCCTTTAGAGACTGGTTTTTCAGCTATAATTTTTTGGTTTTCCTTTTCAATCTGGTATGTTTGGTTCTTCAAGGCTTCCAGCTGGTCATTTCTGGCCTTCAATTTGCTTAATAATTCATTTGATTTCTGAGTCTCACTTTCCAATTGTGAAATTCTGCCTTTTAAACCTTTATTTTCTTGTCAGATCTCTTCTATCTTTCTCATAATCTCAGATTTGAACTCTTCAAGAGCTTGTCAACAGTTTTCAATTTGGGGGGAAGGTTTTGATATGGTTACTTTTTGTTCTCCTCTGCTGTTTTCTCTGTTATCTGGACTTTTTTTGTGTAAAAGTTGTTGAGTGTTAAAGATTTCTTCTTGATCTTTCTCTTCTGGGGTTCTTGTGTCTGACTTGCTATTTTTAGCCCAGCACCCTCTCAACTTTATTCTCATGCCCAGGGTCTGTCTGGGATCTTCAGGCTCCTGAGGTCTTAGGTCTAGTTGTTCTCAGGGTCAAGCCTCCTGTTGATCCACATTGCTTGTTCCTCTACCTGAAGCTCCTTTAACAGTCTCAGGGTGCTGCTTCCACAGTCATGAACCCCTCTGCACTGGGTCCCCACACAACATCCACACCTGTGCTCAGGATCTGTGTCTGCAGATGCAACCATGCCTGCATTCAAAGTCTGTGTTCAAAGTCCATGTGTTCTTTAGCCTCTTGGGTTCTTAAGTCTTGCTGCTCTCAGGAGCAGGCCCTGATGATGCCAGTTAGCTGCCAAGGATTTAATGGATGCCCCAAACTTGCTCTAACTCTTGTGCACTGGCTTTTGCCCTGTAGGTGGTATGGGGGTGTGGTGAAGAGAGGAGACATAACTGCTTTACAGAGTTCTTCTGTCAGTTGATGAGGGTTTTAGAATCTTGGGGAAAAGTTCAGTTGGTCCTGGAAACTCGTGGAGAGAATCAGGGTCCATCTGAACTCCTTCTTTAGATGAAACCTGGCCTATATTTTGCAGCTTTTCCTTTAAAATTTGTTAGTTTAGCTAATTTCTTTGAAGCTCCCTAGCCTACCTTATTCCCAACTTCATTTTCCCTACCTGAATGTCTGAGAAGTTTCGAAAGGAGAGTAGATCTGAGAGTTAGTTCAAATCTTTGATAGATTAGTCAAATAGGGCTTACCCTTGTTACAAATTTACCTGTTGAATCATTGTATCCAGATTTCCTACCCCTTTTGACTACAAACCCTCTTGGGGCTGAAATAGGCTGGTCCCTATTCAGTCTCATGTTCCTGCCTCCCTCCCCCCACCTGAAGCTTTCTCTGAGTGGCTGTTAGGGCTACCATGTATCATTTACCCATTCCCAATCTACCCGGGAAGGCAATATACTCTGTTGGTCTTTAATTAAAACCGTTTGGCTTCTTCATTAGTTGATTAGTTAGAGAGGGAGGAGGAGAGAAAGAATAACATTCTCTCTGGAGTTTAAGGGAAATGGGAGGTATCCATTTTGGAGGAAGTGTAATTTCAGTACTTCCTCTAGTCCCTTCCTGTGAAACGGACTAGAAGGCTCAAGACAGTTTCAAGCCATTCTTGGCTGGCTCTAATCTTGCTCTGTAAAGTGTCCGTTTTACTTGAAGGGCTCAGTATGTTTTCCTTCAGTGTTTTGTCTTTAACCTGAGTATCCAGTCTGTTTCCCTGCTGCTGTTGCCTGCCTTAGATTAACTCATTCTCTCCCTTGCAACTCTTTATACCTCTGTGTTATATTCCCTAAACTCAGACATTCCCTTATTTCTCCTACCACCTCAACTACCAGTCTTCACCTTTGTACCTTCCTCATCCATTTTATTACCTTAGGGATTCACAAAATCCTATCCACAGTGCCTATCCTCAATTCCAAACATACTTATGCCTTAGTTTCCCTACTACCTAGCCTATTCCCTTGATTTCTTCCAGCCTTGGGTCCCTTTCCTTGCCTTATTCCCTATTACAACCAGCTATTACCCCTAGCTTCAGTCCCATATTACATCCTTTCAAAATTCCCTTATTACAGCAGTGAGGGGGTTGCTCAGCTCACATTTTAGTGAGAGCTATTTCACTCCCTTATAGCATGGAAATACCCTGATTCCACGTATCTTCAATGCTGCACCCTGTTGTGGGGTCCCTTCATTCATCAGGATTTGTTTTTTTGTCCTTTTGAGGAGTCCTATATGTGTGGGATAGGAGATGTTAAGAAGCTGCTTTTTGCTCTGTCACCATCTTAACCTGGAAGTCTTAATTCCATTCCCTCATCATTCTTAATTATGATTATTATGTTCACAGATACCTTAGATCTCCTTTTCCCACATCACCGTATTTTTTAAACATTTATTAATATTCATTTTTAACATGGTTACATGATTCATGCTCCTACTTTCCCCTTCAAACCCCACACTCCCCCCACCCATGGCCAATGCACATTTCCACTGGTTTTAACATGTGTCATTGATCAAGACCTATTTCCAAATTGTTGTTAGTTGCATTGGTGTGGTAGTTTCGAGTCTACATCCCCAATCAGGTCCACCTCAAACCATGTGTTCAAGCAATTGTTTTTCTTATATGTTTCCTCTCCTGCAGTCCTTCCTCTGAATGTGGGTAGCTTTCTTTACCATGAATCCCTCAGAGCTGTCCTGTGTCATTGCATTGCTGCTGGTACAGAAGTCCATTGCATTTGATTTTACCATAGTATATCAGTCTCTGTGTATAGTGTTCTTCTGGCTCTGCTCTTTTCACTCTGCATCAGTTCTTGGAGGGCTTTCCAGTTCACCTGGAATTCCTCTAGTTTATTATTCCTTTGAGCACAATAGTATTCCATCACCAGCATATACCACAATTTGTTCAGTCATTCCCCAGTTGAAGGGCATACCCTCCTTTTCCAGTTCTTTGGCACCAGAAAAAGCGCAGCTATAAATATTTTAGTACAAGTCTGTTTATTTATGACCTCTTTGGTGTACAAACCCAACAATGTTCTGGCTGGATCAAAGGGCAGGCATTTTTATAACCCTTTGAGCACAGTTCCAAATTGCCATCCAGAATGTTTGGATCAGTTCACAACTCCATCAGCAATGCATTAATGTCCCAATTTTGCCACATCTCCTCCAGCATTCGTTACTCTCCCCTTTTTTCATTTGAGCCAATCTGCTAGGTGTGAGGTGATACCTCAGAGTTTTTTTGATTTGCATTTCTCTAATTATTAAAGATTTAGAACACTTTCTCATGTGCTTATTGATACTTTTGATTTCTTTACCTGAAAATTGCCTATTCATGTCTCTTGCCCATTTATCAATTGGGGAATGGCTTGATTTTTTATACAAATTATTTAACTCCTTATAGATTTGAGTAATTAGACCGCAGAGTTTTTTGTTATAAAGATTTTTTCCCAATTTCTTGTTACCCTTCTGATTTTGACTACATTGTTTTTGTTTGTACAAAAGTTTTTTAGTTTAATATAATAAAAACCATTTAATTTACATTTTGAAATTTTCTGTAACTCTTGCTTGGTTTTAAAATCTTTCCTTTCCCAGAGATCTGACAAGTATACTATTCTGTGTTCACTTAAATTATTTATAGTTTCCCTCTTTATATTCAAGTCATTCACCCATTCTGAATTTATTTGGTGTAGGGTGTGAGATGTTGATCTAAACCTAATCTCTCCCATATTGTTTTCCAAATTTCCCAGCAGTTTTTGTCAAATAGTGGATTCATGTCCCAAAAGTTGGGCTCTTTGGGTTTACCATACACTCTCTTGCTGATGTCATTTACCCCAAGTCTATTCCACTGATCCTCCCTTCTGTCTCTTAGCCAGTACCATATTGTTTTGATGACTGCTGCTTTATAGTATAGTTTAAGATCTGGTACTGCTAGGCCACCTTCCTTCATTTTATTTTTATTATTTCCCTTGATATTCTTGATTTTTGTTGATCCAAATGAACTTTGTTATAGTTTTTTCTAATTTGGTAAAAATGATTTTTGGTAGTTTTATAGGTTTGGCACTAAATAGGTAAATTAATTTGGGTAGAATGGTCATTTTTATTATTTTAGCTCGTCCTACCCAAGAACAGTTAATGGCTTTCCAATTGTTGAGGTCCAGTTTTATTTGTTTGGAAAGTGTTTTGTAGTTATTTTCGCATAATAGCTGTGTTTGTTTTGTTAGATTGATTCCCAAGTATTTTTTATTGTCTAGGGTGATTTTAAATGGTGTTTCTCTTTCTACCTCTTGCTGCTCTAAAGTGTTGGAAATATATAGAAATGCTGATAACTTATGTGCATTTATTTTGTATCCTGCAACTCTGCTAAAGTTGTTGATTATTTCTACAAGCTTCTTAGTTGATTCTCTAGGATTTTTTAAGTAGACCATCATATCATCTGCAAAGAGTGATAGCTTAGTCTCCTCATTGCCTATTTTGATACCTTCAATTTCTTTTTCTTCTCTAATTGCTACTGCTAGTGTTTCTAGTACTATATTGAATAATAGAGGTGATAATGGGCATTCTTGTTTCACTCCTGATGTTATGGAGAAGGTTTCTAATTTATCCCCATTGCATATGATGTTTGTTGATGGTTTTAGGTATATACTGTTTTTTATTTTTAGAAAAGGTCCTTCTATTCCTGTACTTTTCAGTGTTTTCAATAGGAATGGATGCTATATTTTGTCAAAGGCTTTTTTAGCATCTATTGAGATAATGTGATTTTTGTTTGTTAGGCTGTTGATGTGCTCAATTCTGTGAATGGTTTTCCTAATGTTGAACCATCCTTGCATTCCCGGTATAAATTCCACCTGATCATGGTGGATGATCTTCTTAATTACTTGCTGGAGTCTCTTTGCTAGTTTTCTATTTAAGATTTTTGCATCTACGTTTATTAGAGTGATTGATTTGTAGTTTTCTTTCTCTGTTTTTGATCAACCTGGCTTTGGAATCAGTACCATATTTGTGTCATGAAAGGAATTTGTTAGGACTCCTTCTTTGCTTATCATATCAAATAATTTGTATAGTATTGGGATTATTTGCTCTTTCTAGATCTGATCAAATTCACTTGTGAATCCATCAGGCCCTGGCGATTTTTTCTTAGGGAGTTCTTTGATGCCTTGTTCAATTACTTTTTCTGATATGGGATTATTTAGGTATTCTATTTCTTCTGCTATTAATCTAGGCAATTTATATTTTTGTAAATATTCCTCCATGTCTCCTAAATTGTTATGTTTATTGCCATATTATTGGGCAAAATAGTTTTTAATGATTGCCTTAATTTCCCCTTCATTAGAGGTGAGATATACCTTTTCATCTTTGATACTGTCCATTTGGTTTTCTTCTTTCCTTTTTTGGATTAGATTGACCAGTACATTGTCTATTTCATCTGTTTTTTCAAAATACCAGCTTCTAGTCTTATTTATTTATTCTATAGTACTTTTACTTTTGATTTTATTAATTTCTCCTTTGATTTTTAGTATTTCTAATTTAGTTTTTATCTGGGTATTTTTAATTTGCTCACTTTCTAGTTTTTTGAGTTGTATGTCCAATTCATTAATCTCTGCCTTCCCTAATTCATTAATATATGCACTCAAGGATATAAATTTCCCCCTGAGTACTGCCTTGGCTGCATCCCACAGAGTTTGGTAGGATGTCTCATCATTGTCATTCTCTTCAATGAAATTGTTGATTGTTTCTTTAATTTCTTCTTTGACTAGCTGGTCTTGGAGAATCATATTATTTAATTTCCAATTAGTTTTTGATTTGCCTGTCCAAGTGCCCTTACTAATTATTATTTTCATTGCATTATGATCTGAGAAGTTTACCTTTATTATTTCTGATCTTTTGCATTAGTTTGTGATGTTTCTATGCCCTATTACATGGTCAATCTTTTTGAATGTACCATTTGCAGCTGAAAAGAAGGTGTATTCCTTTTTGTCCCTATTTATTTTTCCCCACATATCTATTAAATCTAATTTTTCTAGGACTTCATTCACCTCTCTTATCTCTTTCTTATTTATTTTTTGATCTGATTTATCTAGATCTGAAAGAGGAATATTTAGGTCTCCCACTATTATGGTTTTACTATCTATTTCCTTCTTGAGCTCTGACAGTTTCTCCTTTATGAATTTAGGTGCTGTGCCACTTGGTGCGTACATATTGAGCAGTGTTATTTCCTCATTGTTTATATTGCCTTTAATCAGGATGTAATGACCTTCCCTGTCTTTTTTAATCATATCTATTTTTACTATGGCTTTGTTAGAAATCATAATAGTCACTCCTTCCTTCTTTTTCTCATTTGAAGCCCAAAAGATTTTGCTCAAGCCCTTAACCTTAAACTTGTGTATGTCCACCCGCCTGATATGTATTTCTTGTAGACAACATATGGTAGGATTTTGGTTTCTAATCCATTCTGCTATTTGCTTCCATTTTATGAGCAAGTTCATCCCATTCACATTCAGAGTTATAATTATCAGTTATGCATTCGCTGACATTTTTGTATCCTCCCCTAGTCCTACTCCTTCTTCATACACTATTTCCTTTTAAACCAGTGGTCTGCTTTAAGCAGGTATCCCTTATCCCCTCCCTTGATTAACTTCCCTTCCTACTCCCTCCCATATTATTCCACTCTTTTCATTTTTAAAGGCCTAATGAATTCCCTCCCCCTTCTTCTCCCCTCCCTTTTTTGACCTCCCCACTCCCCTGCTCTTTTTGGTTTATCCCTTTTGACTTTCTCAGTAGGGTTAGATAGAGTTTTATATCCCAATGGATAATATAGCTACTCTTCCCTCTCTGAGTTGATTACACTGAGAGTAAGGTTTAAAAATTACCTCTTAATGCTCTCTTCCTCTCCTTCTTATAATAGTATTTGTCCCCTCACCTTCCCCTCCCCTCTTAGTGTGTAATAGAATATCCTATTTTTCTTATTCACTCAAGTTTCTCTTGGTGTCCCCTACTATTCGCCCCCCTCTTTCACACCCCCATATCATCTTAGACCATTTAGTATTCCACCCTCTCCCTATGAATTATT
>NC_058130.1:244773305-244864987 GCF_016433145.1 Gracilinanus agilis | reverse complement strand
TAATAGAATATCCTATTTTTCTTATTCACTCAAGTTTCTCTTGGTGTCCCCTACTATTCGCCCCCCTCTTTCCCACCCCCATATCATCTTAGACCATTTAGTATTCCACCCTCTCCCTATGAATTATTCTTCTGATTACTATAATAGTGAATGCTATAATAGTTAATAGAGTTCATGATAGAGAATTATATGTAGCATTTCTCCACATAGGAATACAGATAATTAGATCTTATTGAGGCCCTTAAAAAGGCAAATTTAAAAATTATAAGTTTTCTTTCTTTCCCCTCTGTTTCTTATTTACCTTTTCATGTTTCTCTTGATTTTTGTGGTTGGATATCAAACTTTCCATTTAGTCCTGGTCTTTTCTGTGCAAATACTTGGAAATATTCAATTTTGTTGAATTCCTTAACTTTCCCCTGGAGGTATATTGTCACTTTTGATGGATAGTTGATCCATGGTTGAAGGCCCAATTCTCTTGACTTTCTGAATATCATGTTCCAAGCCTTGTTATCTTGTAGTCTGGAGGCTGCCAGATCCTGTGTGATGCTGATTGGTGCTCCTTGATATTTGAATTGTCTCTTTCTGGCTTCTTATAAGATTTTTATTTTACTTGGAAGCTCTTGAATCTGGCTATTATATTCCTGGGAGTTGTCTTTTCTGGGTCTAGTGCAGAGGGTGATCTATGGATCATTTCAATGTCTATATTGCCCTCTTGTTATAGAACTTCAGGGCAATTTTGCTGAATAATTTCCTTTATTATGGAGTCCAAATTTGTTTTAATTTCTGCTTTTTCAGGAAGACCAACGATTGTCATATTATCTCTTCTAGACCGGTTTTCTTGGTCTGTCACTTTCTCCTTGAGATATTTCATGTTTCCTTCTATTTTTCAGTCTTTTGATTTTGTTTTATTTGTTCTTGTGTCTTGAGAGATAATTAGCTTTTAATTGCTGAATTCTAGCCTTTAGGGACTGTTTTTGGTTATAATCTTTTGGTTTTCCTTTTCAATCTGGTCATTTCTGGTGTTCAATTTTCTTATCAGTTCATTTTATTTCTGAGCCTCATTTTCCAGTTGCAAAATTCTGCCTTTTAAACTGTTATTTTCTTACCAGATCTCTTCCATCTTTCTTATCATTTCTTATTTGAACTCTTCAGTAGCTTGTGACCAGTTTTCATTATTTTGGGAAGGTTTGGATATGATTACTTGTTTGTTCTCCTCTGCTGTTTCCTCTGTTGTCTGGATTTTCTCTGTGTAAAAGTTGTTAAGTGTTACAGATTTCTTCTTGATAATCTTTCTCTTCCGGGCTTGGCATTGTTGTAAGCCCAGCGCCTTCTCAGCTTTATCCTTACACTCAGGGTCTGTCTGAGCTCTCTAGGCTCCTGTGGTCTCAGGTCTAGTTGTTCTCGTGGTCGAGCCTCTTGGTGGTCCCCCCTGGTCTGCCCCTCTGCCTGAGGCTCCTTCAGCAGTCTCAGGGTGCTGCTTCCACAGCCATGCTCCAATCTGTACAGGGTCCCCCCCAGAGGTCCAAGCCTGTGCTCAAGATCCTTGTCCACACCTATGACAATGCCTTTACTTGCCCCTCTGCTCAAGTTCTGTGTTCAAAGTCCACACGCATTTTTTAGCCTCTTGTGTTCCTAAGTCTTGCTGCTCTCAGGAACAGGCCCTGGAGCTGCCAATGACTTAATGGGTGCCGCAAACCTGCTTTAACTCTTGTGCACTGGCTTTGGCACTGTATGTGGTGTGGGGGGTGAGGGAGGGGCTTCTTCAGCTCACGCTCTAGTGAGAGCTGTTTCACCCCTTTATAGAGTGGAAATGCCCCGATTCCATGTATCTTCAATGCTGAGCCCTGTTGTGGGGTCCCTTCATTCTTCTGGATTTGTTTTTATGTCCCCTTGAGGATTCCTTTATGCTTTCAGTTAGGGGAGATCAAGCAGCTGCTCCTTATTCTGCCACCATCTTAACCCAGAACCTCAGACCAAAGACAATTTTTTGCATTCTTATTTTGCCGTGAGATAGATTGTGAATTTTCTTCTATAATTTCTATGTTGATAAAGTTGTTTAAAGGTAACGATTGTTCATTTCCCTAATTCCAAGCTTCATTTTATTCTATAAAATTTAAACAAAATTACTAATCAGAAAGAATGTATTTTCACAGAGGAATTATATAGTTTCCTAAAATCTCTTCTATTGGAGAAACCTTTAAAGAGAACAAGAAGACCTTCTTACTAGAACTATAGTAATTTCTTTCAATTGTGTTACTCCATGTATTTAAAAAATAAGAGCAACAACATTTTGAAATTAGAAAATAATAATATGTATTTATATTTTTAAATGGCACCATTGCCATAAAATAAATGTGCAAATGTAAGTTAGTATGTGAAGAAGCATTATGGGTGTATATGTAAATAAATGAAAACATTTTATTAGAAAAACACCAAAATTTGAAATAATTTGTGAAATAGGATAAAATATGTAGCAGTTATTGGGGGAAATTTTTTAGAAACCTTGAAAGTATCCCCATATTATGCAAATGAAAAAATAAAAAGACTGTGAATATATCTAAATTAAAGTCAGATATTTTTCTCCACTTTACTTTTGCATTCCAAAAAGTTTAGAAACTGTCAAAATAGTATCCCAAGACTCTAAATATGTACCATGCTTTCTTTCTTTTTTTTAAACCCTTACCTTCCATTTGGAGTCAATACTGTGTATTGGCTCCAAGGCAGAAGAGTGTTAAGGGTAGGCAATGGGGGTCAAGTGACTTGCCCAGCTGGGAAGAGTCTGTGGTCAGATTTGAACCTAGGACCTTCTGTCACTAGGCTTGGCTCTCAATCCACTGAGCTACCCAGCTGCCCCATGTACCATGCTTTCTTAAAAGCTGTTTTTTGCCAATTTTGAGTGTTCCCACTTGTTCAATATGAACATGGGCAATCATTTTTTTGAGGCTTAGTTTCCTTATCTTTAAAATGGAGTTAATAATGGTCTGTGTAGGATTTACTTTACAGCTTTATTATAACAAGATAATGTAAAATCTCCATAAAGTTTAAAGACTTTTCAGTCAGTTACCATTATATGAAGAACACATGAAAAAGATCAACCCCTAGATGTTAGATAAGACCAGTCTAACCAGTTTTCAAATAAAATTAGGATATAAAAAAGGATCTGAAATTCTTCACCTAATATGCAGGAGACTGTTCATTTATATTTAAAAGCAGCCAAGCAAACCAAACAAGAAAAAACAAAAGAAAATATGGTGCACTCATCTAAAAAGATGGTTTAACAAAGTGTAGTACATGGATCTAATTAACTAGTAATATTTTGTAAACATTTTATAATATCAGTGTCAAAAAGACAAGGGCAGACTTATATAAACTATTGTAATATAGACGTATCAGGAAAACAATATGCACTATCACTAGAAAAATAAAATTTGAAAGAACAAACAAAAATTAAGCAAAACTAAGTATTTTGAGACTGTAATTTTCAATATTAGTGCTAAAATATGAGAACACATCTCTCTTCATGATAAAATACATGTATTACTGGACATAGTTGATGAGTCAGTTATTTTTGCTGAATATTTTTAATTCCGTTATAAAGAATAAAAATGGGAAGAAAAGAGATATATTTGGAAATGGAAGCAATATAAAATATGTCAGTAAGATATTAAAATAAGAGAAAATTGTTTTTATTTCTCCATTCTGAAACCATTAATTCAACCCACTTTCATTTTAAATTCAAGCAAATGTTTTCATTCCAATTACATTCACACAACAACAGCCAGTTTTAATGGGGATGGATTAACCTATGCAAGTATATTTAATAATTACCTTCATATTTTAACTATAAAACGTTTTGTCAAAAAATTTGTCTCTAATACATGTTAAGCCATGAGTTTATACTAAAAAGGATGCCCTTCTTCCAATTAATAATTTCTCTCTGATAACAAATAAAAAAAAATAAGGATCTTGGCTACATACTGCTTAAATTTAACAAAACGACAATTAACTGAACTACAAAAACTGTCACTGCCTTCAAAGATTTCACAATCTAATTGAATGAATAATAATCATACTTCACTGAAATTCTCATTGAATACTTCAGGATTTGGAGGGAATAATGAATTGTCAAAAGTTATGCCAGAAGAAGCAAAGAGGTTATCAAATTTTAAAGGTTTCAATTAAAATCAGAGACAGTTTGCCATTCAAGCATCATCTTGGCAAGGCACTGACCATTATATTCTATAATTCTTTTAAAAAGTATCATATGCATGTAATATTTTATACATGTATATCAACATGAATTACATATAATATATGTATCTATTTTAGCACTAATATTGAAAATTACAGTCTCAAAATACTTAGTTTTGCTTAATTTTCTTTTGTTCTTTCAAATTTTATTTTTCTAGTCATAAATCCATTAACAATACAATTAATAAAAGTGAAATTATTGTCCTCCACTCCAGGAAAGTCCTCTTGATTTCTCATTGTGGTGTGCTGATATTCCTTGGTCCTTGAAAACATTTCTATTTTTTAAAATTTCAATTCCATTATTTAGACAAAATCTTCTGCAATTTTGCATCTTTCTGAAGTGTGTAGTCCAAAGAGGGAAAGATATGGCTAAGCTGCCTTACTTGCACTGTAGCCAAGTAAAACTGGAATGGCTTGCTCTCTCTTCCTCTCTGAATCTCTCCAAGATCATTATAAGTCTATTTAAAAAACCTTTAAACAAGAGTATTTTCTTCCAGTTTTCCCTTGTAAAGTTGTTTGCCTGGTGTGAGAGAAGATTTGACTTAAGTCATCATTCAGTATATCTGTTTTGCCTTTTGAACTCACTTATGTTTAAAAAATGTTATTTATATATTACATCCTTTGAATTAATGCCCTTATCAGTATTCTGTAAATACTCAACATAGACATAAATTCTCAACTCTAGATCAATTGGGGAAAACCAAGATGAAAGAATGAAAATTATGGATTGTACAATCTTTTTAAGAAATACATTTTATTAAATTTTGCACAGTGAGAATAAATTTGTGCAGGAATAATAAGAGGATAAAAACACTTTTTCCATGTTAGAGTAAATACCATTATTTTTTCCTGTTATATTTGGTAATTCATTCTTGAACAGTAAACATTTTAGGTTGGATTATTCTGAAATATTCGTGAGCTTGATGAGACCTTTGATATCATTGACAATTACATTTCAGTAGGGCAGCTCAGAACCTATCAATGCTTTCTTACAGTCTGGGATTCTTTTCCATCTACACTGTAACGCTTTAAGAAGTTCTCTTTTTATTTTTTGTAGGTACAAGTGAAGCAACTAGGTTTTCCACAGTTTATCTTTCAATCTTACTATAAGAACAAACCAACTCCTTTTGTAGCTTCACATTTCCTTGATAACATCCCTTTTAATACTTCTTTTATACAAATCATTACTTATTAGATGTTGCAGGCTCTACAGTCACTATGGATCTTTTCAATTGTGCTTTGGATATTGATAATTTAAATTAAATTAAATCTCTTGTCAGATTTTAAGTATTCCATGATTTGTCACTCTATGCTATCAGTGGAAGAATAGTGATGTTAACATAACAAGGCTATAAAGCAGTCAGGAAACCAATATAAATTAGTCAAAGGCTGTAGACTGAAGGTACTGGATGTAGGAATGACAAATACCCAGTGCCTAAGTCTGCCAAGGGATTGATGTAATTTCCCTTGGTAAAGACTAAACCTCTTTAAGATGATTTTCCTTTAGCCTCTGACCTGGCTGAGGAAGTAACTCCTATTTGTTGGTAGTGAGATTAGATAGGAAGGGAAGTATGGTGCTTCTTGTCTAAACAGTAATGGAGTTACTCTGTCTCTCTCTTAGAATCTTGAACAGCAATCACTATTTAGATCTAAGATGAAGGTAGGACACACTAATTCTTAAATTAAACTAAGGATTTTTTGAATAAGTTGGTTTGGGAAAAGGGATTGGAGAGTGGGTTAGGAAACTATGAAACTAATTTATTACTGCCCTCTAGATCTAAGTTCAGGATTTTGATAAACTCCTTGCTATGATCTTCACCTGTCCCAAGGGACCAGCTCTGGGACAGAAATAAAATCATCTCTTGATGGTAAATATAAAGCAATCTCTTGATAAGGAATAATTGGTATATCAGATTGATGTTCTTATTTGGTCAGCAATGATCTTTAACCCTGTTTGGCCTAGGAAACTAAGATATCCCACATTCCACCTCGCTTGACTACCCGGATCCCACCCAAGGGGTAGAAGCGAAGGTGAGAAGTGAGGTAGGTAAAGAATCCCTGCCCTGGGTCTCCAGGCCTTTATATACCCTGGGTCCAACTACCCTTTGTACCTGCCAGTTTGTACCTCCCCTATGGCTCATGTCATGTTCAACATTCCAATCAGGGCAACTGACAGGTTGCCCCAAGAAAATATGGCAGTATTATTTTCTATGTTACAGATCACAGAAAAAAACACTTCACAAACCACCGTTGCCACTACCATATATCTATCTCTTATAATAATTTGGATAAAGCTCATTAGTATCTTCTAAGATATGTATATTGATAAAATAATTCAGGAAGATATGCTTCCAAAAACATGTCATCTTCTGGCCAGTATGCACTTAATATTTAGTTGCTATTTTTTTCATGATTGTTTAAGCAACTATCTTTTGGATGGATTTCATTTAAAAAAAATAATGCAGCATTCTGAAAGCTGAAACAACCAGTGACACCACATCATTCAAAGCAAGGGTATATAGAGGATCTTAGTGTCTAAAAAGGATACTTATTCCATTGTAATTCATTGAAAAACATTTTTTTTTTGCAACAGACAGCAGTATTTTGCTTCATCTTTATCATCCTGTTTTTATCTGTTTTATCTTGTTTAAAATTGATGTCAATCTTATTCTCACATTTGTATGTGTCTTCTTTTATGATCTTAACAAGTCAAAGGACATCTAAATTTGCAATAGTCTCTACAAAACAATTTAGCCAAATTGAATTGATATGCAAATAGCCCATTCTTATAAATATTTTATAGGAATGAGAAGATAGGTACATAGGCCAGTATTTTATGACGTATTTTTGTTCAACATTTTAAATTAGTAATAGTAGAAGGAATTTTATACAATCTTTTGGTATTTTCCATTGAAAACTGATTCTCCATTGGCTTTAAAACTATGATCATCCCAGTATGCACTTCAATACATATTTAGTCAGAAATACCTAACTTCATATTTGCCATTTAATCAGAAATACCTAACTTCATGTTTGCCATCTCCATTTTATCATTGAGAACATTGGGAAGTGAGTTTTAGGATACGCATATGAAGTTTATAATGGTATGGATGACATGACTAAATTGATTAAGGAGTGTTATCAAATTAGTTCCAATTTCTGTATTTTCCTCTTACTAATTGCATCTATAAATGTTGGCTTATTTTGGTATTATGCTCAGATTTCTTTCACCTACTTCCCCAGTGCTACATAGATTTTTTAATAATTTCACATGCTAATATATTGAAAATTCAATGGACTTGTCATCACACTATTCGAGTTATTATTTTAATCACAACAAATTAAAAGCTTCCTATATCTTACATCATGTGAAATTATTGACCATTTTTATTCACTAGAATCAACACAAAGGATCCATTTATTATTCTGGAAGCTTTCAACTCAGTATAATTCAATCACCTTATTTTCCTATTAGTATGTTTCTTTGATGTTACCCTTTATGTTGCTCCTTGTGTGTAAATAAGTACTATGTAACATGTCTTTACCATACACCTCTCCATTGTATTCTGTTAACATGCAATTTTGATTCTTCAGAGTTTCAAGAGCCCCATGATTCAAAATCTTACAGCCTTACCTAGCAAAATTTTGTTCTAAAAAGATAGGTTGGGATAGTTCAAAAGTTCAGAAAAAAAGGCAAATGGAATCTATTTTTTGTGCAATTAAATAATGGAACTAATATGTATAACCTTTAATAATTTAGCAGACCAGACTTTCAACTGCACATATTAATCTGAACCATATGAATTTTTCATCTACTTTGCTTCCTTTATATTGAGTGTTAGAGTACTCTTTACTTAAAGGATCATGAATTGTATTGAAGGAATTTTGTGATGTTTTAGGACTGGATACCATCATCAAAATATCATCTGCAAGTAAGAGTATCAGAAAATTCTCCCTTTTTACATGGAATCTCAGTGCACAATTTTTACAGTGTTTTCTTTATCATAATTATGAATACTTTAAGTATACTTTAGCCATATATATATATATCATTTGACATTAATAATCAAGTTTATATATAGGTCAGATTACTTTCACTGTATTTGCAAATTAATTGTATACAAGTTTCATTCATTCATTCAAATTATTATTTATTAAGTGTCTATCTAGTCGCTGGTACCATACAAATTCTGAGGAAACTGAACCAGAAATGAAAGTGTGAAAACTTTCATTCCTTTCAGAGAAAATAATATTAGGTAAATACCTAAAATACAAAGTATATACAAAGTAATTTTGTTGGGATGGATAAAAGCAGTTGAGAAATATGAATAGGTCTCCTGTAAAAGATGACTCAAGCTGAGACTTGTAGGAAGCTAAGGCTTCTAGGAGGCAGAGGCAAAGAAGGAACACATTCCAGGCATAGGACATAGCCTGTACAAAGACAAAGATATGGTAGATAGAACATAGGTAAGGAAAAAGCAGATAGGTTAGTTGGGTATAAACTAATCAAAGAATATATGTTGAGATCTATTTATCATCTCTGATAAGGAAGGCTTAGTTGACAAGAAGATAATGGGTGAGACTCTGTTTCTCTTATTGGCTTCCTTCAAATAGAATTTTTGAAAAAAAAAGTTGTCTCATTTTTAAACCTATTGATTGTCCTACCAATTATATCATGGATGCTCTTGGAATGATATAGCTAATTTGAAATCTATACTAAATTCTGTCTTGATATCTTTGGGTTCACTGCTTTTAAAGAACATATTTTCTCATAAGTTTCTGCCATTCTCTTCCATTATGACTCATAAAGGAATTTTATCTTGATTCCCTTGATGTCATCTTTTTCTACTTCTCAAAGAAATTAAATGTCTTCTTATTGTTTAGGTGGGTTTTTATATCATTTAGTGTCCTCATGACATCTACTTTACATTGCAGGAAATAAAGATAATGAAGATTAAGATATGCATGCTTTTCTATTTTTAACTTTTCAGCATCAGAAGCTCTTTCAATTGCTACTAATTTTTTTTCATTTTTAGGTTTTCTTTAAGTTTGATGAGGTCCATTAAAGTGATGTTGTTTTATTTTTGATGTAATTAATCAATTAAACTTGTTCTTTACAGATAGTTCATTCTAATATGACTCCCATGTCAGTAAACAACTATGTCCTCTATGTCAGTTTTCAGTGAATTCATTTATGTGTGTGTGTGTTTGTGTAATATTCAGCATGTACCACGTTCCACATACTTACATTCTCTGCACCATGTTAGATGCCTTTACATTCTCTAGAATCACTAGAGGTCCTACTGACAAGATCACCAAAGTGAAAACAAGGGACTTCCTCCTCTGCCTTCTATATCAATTATGCAATACCATTGAGTGATATAAAATAGACCAAAACCATCTGCTATTATTGAGAAGAGTCATGTATTTTTCACTTACACAGCCTAATGTTCATTATCTCATTAACTAGTTTTCATCAGGCTTGGGATATCTCCTATCCCCTAACCCAATGCAGATCCTCCCATAGTAAGTGACCCAGAGTACCTTCTGAGTAATGGTAAGTGTGGCTGGGTCAACATGGCTGCTTACTGCATTGTAACCAGAGCTTGCTGACTTTTCTTACCTTATCTTATTTTCAGACAAAGAAGGAAGAGGTCTCTATTCCTGTAATAAAAGCCAGCTCAGTGAGATGCCCAAAGACTAGGAATAAAATTAACTTGAAAGCTGGAGGACCTACCATGCCTGAGGTTTAGGAAAGGTTTTGTATGACAATTATTATGTTTCAATTTTAATTTTCCACATTAAATATATTTCCATTTCATTTCATTCCCTTCCACACTGAACTTCAGTGAAACCTTCTACAAGATATGTTTCCTGGGTTCAACAGTTATTGTCACATCTTGCTGAAAATGTATTTATTTTTAATACACTTTGTATTTATTTAATTCTGCACATTTTCCTACTCTCCCTTCAATAGGATATAATTGATTTTACTGTAGAGAATATTTTGTTTATTTTTTAGCATATCTTTAATAAAGTGCTTGTTGGGATAAATCAGACTCTCTGAAGAGAACCTAAAAGCTATCTTTTCATTTAGCTGAAAATTTTAATGTGATATGCTTTCATTTTTCATGAGAATGCTAACATATATGTGGCTCGGTATCTCTAGTTCTTGTTCATGTCTTTATTTGCTGGAGAAATATCTCACTTGAATTCAACAGTTAAATGAATAGTTATACACATTCTAAACACATTTTTGGTTCTTAACACTCTGTAATTTTTTTTGCCACAGTGAATATTTAAATACAAGGGCAGAAATTACTAAGACCCATTTTGTATCTTAACTTTTCTCATAGATTTCTAGTTAAGGAATTCAGTTTTGAATGAATTTGTGGACTGTCAATGAGTTTGTTGTTATTTAGTAGTTTCAAACCTTCAACCCTAATTAATCTAAAAAATAAGAGTTCTATACCCTGATACTTTATCAAATGGTATATCTCTTTGATTGGGTAAAAAAATCTATCAAAGTGAAAACTAAATATAAATTACTATTACCAGATGCCTAAATGGAATCAATTAAAACAAACATGTAAACTAGGTACAGACTGGATGAAAACAGATGGCTACCAAGGAATTTTATTGTGATAGATTGAAGGGAATCAGATACATTCTATAGTACCTGGATAAAAAAAAATCATGTCCGTTTAGAATATGACATTTTAAAATTAGGTCAACCTAGTGGCAAAACAGTTCTAGCCACATTTGTTATAGAGTTTGGATGTTGGAGGAGGGAAGGATTGAGTCTGTACATCTCCTAATATCCTAACCAGAGCATAATCTCATGATATTTAAAAGTCAGAGAAGAGATGCATTGTGGGAAAATACTGGAGTAGATCATGAAGCTTTCTTGCTCTTCTAATACTCCCTACAAACAATAAAAAATAACTCCACAGAATCAAAGCTAAAAGAGGCAAAAACAGTCTCTGCAGAAGTCAGGAAAGGAAGGTGGCCACATGGGTGTTAATCTCTCCAGAAGTCAGGAAAGGAATATCAGCTTTTTCCGCTCACCAATCCAAAGTCCAAGGGTAGAGGCTCTCAGAGCAGTCTTACCAAATGCTAGAGTCCCAGGTTCACACTGAAGAAGATGATCCTCTACCAGCCTCCAGAGCCTCTAAAGAGCTTGAAGACTGACTCACAGGAAGTTGCAACCCCTTTTAAATACTCTTCTTTTCATCACTCCCTGAGCCTTCTTCTATTTTAGGGGAACCAATTGCAGTCTAAAACTTTACTTAGGACTGCCCAGGGGATAGTCAGTTGTCTCTGAGTTGTCACCCACTTTAGTGGACCTCCCCCATTTAGGCTTTAAGTAGGGTGTATATGCTTCTGGTGATTAAATTTAAAAGTTGGTGAGGGGAGAGTTAATCCCATCTTTGCAACAGACAGGAGTTGGGAATGAAGCTGAATAGCCTGGGGAAAATAGGGAGGATTATTTCTGACTTCCCTGACCTTAGTCCCACTTCCAGAGGCCCTGGGGTCATAAACAGACCAATTAGAGTAGAATTAACAAGGTAACCCCTGAGGGCAGAATTGGCAACCTCACCTCCTTAGCTGAGTCTCAGAAACTGTATCCCCTAGGATACCACTTTAATCCTCAGGCAGAGAGCCCTGGGAGAGGGTTTGTCTGTCTACTGCTGCCTTGACTAAAGAGATCCACCCTGGCCCATAGCAAAGGACAAAGAAGTGGACACCCTGGAGTCTGTGGGCATTGGGCCCTGAGGACAGGAGCTCAAGTCTTGCTGCTAGCAATTAGGGGACTTTGGGGGCCCAAGGAACATGAACTGGACACCTATTCTATTCGAGATTGTGGCAGTAGAAGAGGAGAAGTAAGGAAGAAGCTCATACTGATGAGTGTGATTGCTGAGGGGATGGAGCCTATCAACTATGGTCATTCCCAGGAGATTGGAGTCTCTCATTGCTGTAACAGAGGAAGGCAGACTAGCCTTATAATAGTAAGTATAAAATATTATATTAGATATGTTCACTATTGCAATAAGAACAGGAAAAGAATTGGAAGTAATTAGAATAAACAAAGAATAAACAAAGTTCTCTCTCTTTTCAGATGGTATATCTCGAGAATTCTGGATAATCGACCAAGAATATATAAAAAAAATTATTATTAAGGGGGGAAGCTGGGTAGCTCAGTGGAGTGAGAGTTAGGCCTAGAGACAGGAGGTCCTAGGTTCAAACCCGGCCTCAGCCACTTCCCAGCTGTGTGACCCTGGGCAGGTCACTTGACCCCCATTGCCCACCCTTACCACTCTTCCACCTATGAGACAATACACCGAAGTACAAGGGTTTAAAAAAAAAAGAAAGAAATTATTATTAAGAACTTCAAAAAAGCCTCAGGTTATAAAATAAATCCACATAAATCATCAGCTTTTCTATTTACTATCAATAAAATCCAATAGAAAGAGAAAGAAAAATATATTTCATTCAAAATAACTCCAGAAAAAATAAAATAAATGAGGGTTTGCCTATCAAAAGAAGCCTATCAACTATATGAACACAATTATAAACCAATCCATGCAAAGAAAATTCTACCTAAACCACTAGAAAAAACATTAATTCCTCATTTACAGGCAAAACCAGTGCATTGAAAATAATGATAACACTATGTAAATTAATTTACCTATTTTCTGCTATATCAATCAAACTATTCAAAAATCCTTTTAAAGAACTAGAAAAACTAAAAACAACGTTGTAGAAAAACAAAAGGACAAGATACAAAGGGAATTATTTAAAAAAATATAAAGGAAGGAGAGCTGTCCATACCAGATATCAAACTATACTATGAAACAGTAATCATTGAAACAATCTGCTGCTGGCTAATAAATAAAGTGGTAGATCAGTGGAATAGATCAGGTAATTAAAAATTACAGTAAACGTTCATAGCAAATTAGCATTCAATAAGCTCAAAGATCTCAGGTTTTGGGGAAAGAACTCACATTTTGACAAAAATTGCTTGAAAAACTGGAAAGCAGTATGACAAAGATGAGGCATGGACCATCATCTAACACCAGACATGAAGATAAGGTCAAAATATATATGTGATCCAGAAATAAAGGATGATGCCATAAATAAATCATGGAAGCATGGAAAAGTTTAACTGTCAGACTTATGGATAATGAAAGAACTTATGATCAAAGAAGTCAGAGAACATTACAAAAAATAAGAAAGACTATTGTGATGATGTTAAATTAAAAAAAATTTTGTACAAATAAAACCAAAGCAATTTATAACAATTATGTTATTAAATCTCACCCAAAAGTTCCATTACCAGCTATAATTATTTCCTCCATACACAGTTATGCAAGATATTTTACAGTGGCAGACTTGTGTTCAGCTTTTTCTTTCTATCCCTATACATAAAGATTCCCAAAAGATTTTTGCTTTCATCTGGCAGGGGAAGAAGATTCTGTTGGAGTCGTTTGCCACAAGTGTATTGTGAAAGTCCATCTCTCTTTTTACAAATTCTAAATAAATATCTAGAAACTATTAATTTTAAAGACAGCAAATTAGTACATTTTTTGGATGACATCCTTTTAGCCTCTCCAAACTCAAAAATTTGTCATAGTGATAAATTTCTTTTATGTGAATTATATAAATGAGGACATAAGATCTTAAAAAGCAAACTGCAATGGTGTCTACCAAGAATAGGATACTTAGAATTCATTCTATCTGGAGGCTCTAGGAGTATTTCCCAAAAATATATGTCAGATATTAAAAAACTTAGTGCCCCAAGAACCAAAAGACAAGTAAGAGTTATACATGGAAAAGCCGGTTTCTATAGACAATGGATTCCTGGGTATAGTGAATTAAGAAAATCTCTAATTGATTTGACCAAAAATACAGAACCAGAACCAACCAAACTTAAATCGGAACATTTATAAGCTATAACAAAACTGAAAGAAGCAATTCTTTCTGCACCAGCCCTTCAGATACTAAATTATGAAAAATGTTTTATGTTATTTGTGCATGAGTGTAAAGGCATAGCTTTGGGAGTATTAGCATAGACCCTAGGACCAAATCACCATCCCATAACATATTACAATGCAAAGCTAGACCCTATTACAGCTGATATTGCTCCATACTTGTGTGGCATTGCAGCTGCAGCACTGTTAGTGCAGAAATCTGCAGATCTTGTTCTTGAGTGTCCTTTAACAATCTTTTGCCCTCATGCAGTAGAAGCTCTTATGTTTAAATATTGCACTCAAGCTTTCTCAGATCAACATGTTGCTAAATATGATACAATTCTTCTTGGGAATGAAAATATACAAATTAAAAGGTGTAGTTTGTTGAACTCCGCAACACTCCTTCCTTATTTACTAACTAATGAAGAACTGTTGCATGAATGCACAACAGTGGTAGAATTAGGAGAAAAACCAAGAAAAGATTTAAAACATAGACCATATATGCAAATGGAATATGGTATACGGGTACAAAGATTGTAACAGAATTTGAGACTTTATGGTGTGCTTCCCTTCCCCAAAATATGAGTGCCCAAGGTGCACAGTTAGTGGCTCTGACACACACTTGTAACTTAGCTGAAAACAAGAGAGTTAATGCCTACACAGACTCTTGTTATGCATTCTCAATATGCCATGCAACTGGATCATTTTGGAAACAGAAAATTTATTATATCTGCAGGAAAACAGATAGCTCATGCTGGCATTCTATAAAATTACTGACAGCTATCCCCAAACCAAAAGAATTGGTGATAATATGTTGCAAAGGTCATTCTGTTAACAGAGATCCAGTGTCTCAGGGTTATAATTGAACCGATTTCATAGCTAGATATGCAGCATGAAATGCACTAACTTGCATAATGAGTTTGTCCATGATAAAGCCAACAGATCTTAAAAAAGCATATTAATACACTGAATTTAGACATGGAAATAAAAATTTGGAGCTAGGGAAAACAATGCAATTTGGGGAACATCCACAGGAAATCCTATTTTACCAAAATATTTTTACAACCATCTTCGTCAGGCTATCCATAAAAAGGGTCATTTTGGGACACAAGCAATCATTAATACAGTAGAGTATGGATTGTACCTGGGGTGAGCACAAATGTTAATAAAGTATGTTCCAGCTCTTCTATTTGTCAAAGATTCAATCAAAGTGCATTTAAGAAAAAAAAAGGTTAAGGGGAAATACCTTTACCTTACATTCCTTTTGAAATTTTGCAAATAGATTATATAAGTATGCCAAAAAATGGAAAATTCAAGTTTTGTTTAGTTAAATTAGATAAATTAGTTAAGTTAGATAAATTAACTATATGGCCAGATGCATTTCCAACTGCTAAAAATACATCAGCTTTTGTGGTTAAGATATTATTAAGGGAGATTATACCAAGATTTGTTTTGCCTGTTAATATTGATTTGAGCAAAGGTTCTCATTTCACTGATAATATTTTAAAACAAGTTCATGAAAATTTAGGAATCTACAAAATATCATGTACCTTATCATCCAAAAAGTTCAGACCAAGTGGAAAGAATGAATAGGGAACTCAAAACAATGATTAGAAAACTTTGTACTGAAACACATTTAAAATGGCCGGACATCCTACCCTTAGCTCTATTTTTTTATCTGTACAAGACCCCGTGCAGACATACATATTTCTCTTCATGAAATGTTGTATAGCAACCCACCACTACAAGCAAAAACTTGCAAAACTGCCTATGCTTCCATTTTAGGAGGAGACATACAAATTTCATCTTATATTACTGCCTTGCAAACTAGATTAAGAATACTATAAGATATGGGAATTTTAGTTCAAAATGGTCTGCTTGATTATTTATTACACAACATAAATCCAGGAGACTCAGTCTATATAAAAATTTTTGGCAAAATATCAGCCACAGCAATTTTGGCTAGGCCCTTACACAGTAATTCTAGTTTCACTTTCTGCAATAAAATATTAGAAAAAGATAATTGGTTCCATTGTTCCCATGTGAAATTAGTTTCTAAGGATGAAGGAGAAAAAGTTCCAGAAGAAGAAGAAGAAAAAGAAGAAAGAATTCTAGAAGAAGACATAGAGATAGCTGAGAGATAATCATCAGTCAACACTTCTGCAGGCAAAAAGACCAGAAAAGAAGAAATAGAATCACAAGAAAATGACTGAAGATAGAAGACAACATAGCAGAATTGCTGATAAGAGTCATAGATTTTGTAAAAGAATACAATACAGAAAGAAGAATGAAGACTGATATGGACATTAATTGTAAAATAATGCATCTGTGAACACTGCATATTTTCCACTATAATTACAAACAACACTACACATAGTACTACAGAGAAGTATGAAAACAAAAATACAGACACGTCAGTCAAAAAAAAGAAAGGAGAATCTGAATATCTAGTATTTCTTTGCATCCAACACACATTTAATACACTAGTCATAAATTGTTAATAAAATGATACATATGGAACACATATTTAGGAAAAATGGTACTGACTATAATCAAAATTCAGTTTAGTTTTATGAGATCTTCCCTAAATGGAAAGTTTTGGTTTTATAATATTCCATTCAGGTAACATCCAAAAAATATATACGTCTTTATACAAATTTTAGTATTGTCAGAGGGAGAATATTTATCTTCCTTACAAATACATATACAAATTATTATATACCTTGTAAATCGATATGTAATATACTTTGTATATAAACTTTGTGCCATAGTTTATAGATAACATATATAGAATAGTAAAAAAATTGTAAAAATGTAAATAATATACAGTTCTATATATTGCATGTGAATAGTTACAAAGTTGCAAGAGTTAATTTTTACTAGATAATTTATTAGATATATTTGTAGAATTGTATAGGAAATAATTTGTATATACATATAAATATGTAAAGACTTCTGTAAATTAGTTGTGTGAATAGTTATAATGTTATAAAAAACTTAGATTTAGAGAAAATGAAATAATTTTCAGTAATCTATAGTTTTATTTTCTGTACTAGAATAAGGCTTAACATAGAGAAATTTTGAATTGTTTCAACTAAGATTGCTAGATGCATGTTGTATAAGCAACATTAATTTTGTTGTAATTTTCTCTTTGTAATTATGCTAGATTAGCATAAGATTTTTAGACAAATATGGTTTTCTGTATTAGTATTAGAATGACAGTGAATTCTTTGTAATAACTATTTTTCTAAAAGTTTTGCATTTAGCATATTGCAATTTTAGAATCTTATTGTATTCTTTAGCATTTGATATTTTGAATTATCTACTATTTTTTTTTGAAAATGTTTGAATTTTTTTGAGTTCTGTAAAACAGCTTATTATAATTCTCTATTTCCCTTTTTTCCCTATTGTATATCCCTAAAGTAAATTAGTGAATAGGAGTAGGAAACAGATAAGTTTAGAGTAGAATTGTTTGATATTTTTAGTAAGAATAAGATAAGGGGCAGCTGGGTAGCTCAGTGGAGTGAGAGTCAGGCCTAGAGACAGGAGGTCCTAGGTTCAAACCCAGCCTGAGACACTTCCCAGCTGTGTGACCCTGGGCAAGTCACTTGACCCCCATTGCCCACCCTTACCAATCTTCCACCTATGAGACAATACACGGAAGTACAAGAGTTTAAAAAAAAGAATAATAAGATAAGTTTACAATAAGGGGAATTATATATTCAATAGTGATCATGTGAGAAATTTGTTTTCAACAAATTTACTCAAATGATCAGAGGGAGGAAATGTAATGGGAAAAAGATAGAGATAGGATAAAATTTAAGAGAAGTGGAAGGCTGTCTTTAAGACATATACTAGGAACTCAAGGGAAAAGATTTTAGCAAGCAGAAGGCAAAGGAGGAACAGTTTGGAAGTGATGGCAGCTAGAGTTGCTTGACTTCCTGGTGAGGTTAAGGACTTCCTGTCCAGGAATGGTAGAGGAAAGGCAGGCTTATCACAGTTCATCTACCTTATCTAAATGTGGAAAAGGACTATATCTGTAATTCATCTTTGGAGGTACTCTATTTAACTGGGAAAGATCTAGAAAAGGATCTGACCATACCTGTTGTGCTTTTCAGAAGATTTTATCTAAAAAAATCCTGTCAGAACAGCTTTGAGGTTTTACCTCAGGGGTCAGACCTCCTGGGGTGAACTTAGCCATTGTAGTTCATTGTGTTGGGAGACAGCCACCAGAGATAATGTCATTCCCACCTCCCTTAGTGGGGACAGGAGATGTGACAATATGTAATAAATCAAGAACAAGGGACTGCCCTTTGGGCAGTCCAAATCAGTGTAGAGGCTGCCATTTGTCCACTTGAATTAGAGATGGACCCACAGGAAGTGACGAAAGACACTATCTCTTCAAGTATGTTGGTTACTTACTGTTGGGGGAGTTCCTGCTTTGAACTTGGTGCTGAAGGATCTCAGTTGAGACCTCAGGCAGCTTCTCCTCTGAATTACCACGTGGGCAAGTTAGGCTGACTTCCTTGGCCTACCTTGGTATTTCCAGACTCTCTATCTTAAGTAGGCCTCTTGCCTCTCTGATTGCTAAGGCCTAGTGGTGTGTAGCCTAGTTTAATTAGCCTTTTAATTCTCTCTCCATCCGGGCCTCTGCAGGCCCGGACTAGCCTCTCCCTCTCTTTATTTTCCTTGCCTTCTACCTTTCCTAATTGTAAATAAACTATTATAAAACCCATCCTGACTTGGGTCTATTTTAATTATGGAATCAATCTGAATTATTGATTCCAGGTGACAATACCTTAATATATATATATATCTGTCTCTTATACACANTCTTTATTTTCCTTGCCTTCTACCTTTCCTAATTGTAAATAAACTATTATAAAACCCATCCTGACTTGGGTCTATTTTAATTATGGAATCAATCTGAATTATTGATTCCAGGTGACAATACCTTAATATATATATATATATATATATATATATATATATATATATATAATATATAAATTTTCCCTCTTACAGGGTCATAGATAGTTAGCTTACTCAGTTTTGGGGATACCTAGATAGAAACAGAGAGTTAAGTTAGCTGGAAGAAACAGAAGGCTCCCTTTTTCAAGAGATGTAGAGGATTGTGGGTAATTAACTAGATCCCTTAGAGTTAGGGACTCCTTGTTCTTATCCTCAGTTTGTATTCCCTCTTAAAATAAAAAGAGATACTGTTTTTATAACTATTGTCTCCAAGGTGTTTGCTCAACTGACCCAGTGAGAGAAAGTGATTCAGTTTTATTCTCACTAACCAGAGGTTAGAATACCAGGTTGGGTATTCAGGGGAATCCCTGAGTGGATCTACCACTATGCACATCTGTGAGTGTCTCCCTATATATTATTCTGTTTTTAGCTGGGAAAGAAAAAACAAACTTAAGAATGAGATATTATTGCCACAAGATGAATACAGGAGTGAAAGAACCAAACAAGAGACATAGGAAAACAACTTTCAAAAAAAGAAAAAACCCAAAAGGTAGGCAGGTATCATCTGGGGAACTGAGGTGAGAGGGGAGTGGAGCTAATAGGGGGCATAGCAGCAAGTGAAGAGCAAGCCAGGAGCAAACCACACCCCACTGCCCCACACATCTGCTCTCACAGGTTCCAAACTTAATCCTAAATTAAGCCAGACCATGAGATCATGCTGGGCAAAAAATAGGTCCAAGCCAACTAACAGCCCTCGAAATTTCAAACCTGTGGAGAAGTCTGGAGTCCCCAACCAAGGCAATCAGGGATAAAGGGGCCCAATCGACATGGACCCAAATTGAAGCAAGGAATTCCAGTCTGGGCTTCGGATGAGACATAATTTGCAGTGTGGGGGTGAGGACACAGTTCTCAGGGGATGCCTTCCCAGGATAATTTTGCACAAAACTAAGCATATGGCCCAAGAACAAAGCAATCAGGGATATGCCTGATTGAAACAAAACAACTTGAGGCCAAAACTGCAAGCCTAAGCCTGGGGCTAGAATCTGACCAGCACCTGACCTGATCAAGATTAGAATGAGATCAAAAGCTTATACCCAAGGGACAGCTGGGTAGCTCAGTGGATTGAGAACCAGGCCTAGAGACAGGAGGTACCAGGTTCAAATCTGGCTTCAGACACTTCCTAGCTGTGTGACCTGGGCAAGTCACTTAACCCCCTATTGCCTAGCCCTAACCACTCTGCTGCCTTGGAGCTAATTGACTCCAAGACAGAATGTAAGGGTTTAAAAAAAAGCTTATACCCAAGACTAAGGCAAGTGTTTAAGCTATCAGCATCTCAAAGGTCAATTGAATCATCAAGGGGAGTGGACTCTTAGAACTCTCAGCCCTTAGACCATCTGGTAAACTAGTAACAACCCAGAAAATAAGCCAAAAATAACATCTAGGAAAGACTGAAATTTAAGGGGATACCCCAACTTCTCAGAAAACAGAGCCTACCTATAATTAAAAAGGAAAAATTAGAAAACAATTAAAAAAGCACCTAACTCTAAAGACTTTTTATGGAGACAGAGAGCAAGGTGCAGACACAAAAAGGGACAGTGAAAGCACCCAGAATCCAAAAAAATATAAGGATTGGACACAGATTCTAGAAGAGCTCAAAAAAGACTTCAAAACCCATTTATTAGAGGTAGAGGAAAAGTGGGGAGGGGAAATGAAAGTGATGCAAGAAGAAATGGGCCAATTGAAAAAGGATTACCAAAGACTGAAAGAGGAAAACCAGGCCTTAAAAATCAGCATTGACCATCTAGAAACCAATTATTTCATGAGAAATCAAGAAACAATAAAGTAGAATCAAAGGAATGAAAGAAAAGAGGAAAACATGAAATACATATTATTGAAAAAAACAACACTTAGAAAATAGATCTAGGAGAGACAATCTGAGAATTATTTGATTACATGAAAGCCATGATGAAGAAAAAACTTTGGATATCTTATTACAAGAAATTATCAAAGATAATTGTCCAGAGATTCTTGAACAAGAAAATAAAATTGAAATTGAAAGAATTCACAGATAGCCTCCAGAAAGGAATCCCCAACTGACAGCTTCCAGGAATGTAATAGCAAAACTCAAGAGCTACCAAGCCAAGGAAAAAAAGTACTTCAAGCAACCAGAAAGAAAGTATTCAAATACTATAGAGCAGTGATTCCCAAAGTGGGTGCTACTGCCCCCTGGTGAGTGATGCAGTGATCCAGGGAGTGGTGATGGCCACAGGTGCATTTATCTTTCCTATTAATTGCTATTAAAATTAAAAAAAAATTAATTTCCAGGAGGCTAAGTAATATTTTTTTCTGGAAAGGGAACGGTAAGCCAAAAAAGTTTGGGAACTACTGCTGTATAGCTATAGGATCACTCAGGACCTAGTGATTTCTACACTGAAGGATCTGAAGGCATGGAATATGATATTCAGAAAGGCAAAAGATTTGGGTTTACAACCCAGAATCACCTATTCAGCAAAACTGAGTATACTCTTTCAGGGGGAATAATGTCCTTCAATAAGATAGAAGATTTCCAAACATTTCTGAGGAACAAATCAGACATGAACAAAAAATATGAAAGCCACAAACAAGACATGGGAGAATCCCATAAAGGTAAATAAGAAAGAAAAAGTTTAAGGGACTCATTAAGGTAAAAATGTCTATATGTTTACAAGGAAAGAGGACTTCTTTAATTCTCAAAATTTACTCTCAGTAGTAGAGAAGATAGAAGGAATTTACTCAGAAGGAGGGCGGAAAAATAAGCTGATTATGATATGATATATAATGATATATAATGATATGATGGATATGTAAATGTAATGATATGGAATGATATGTATTATGATATGACATGTATGCATATGAATGACATGTAAAAAAATCAATCAAGCACTGAAAAAGAGGGTTGTACTGAGAGAAAAGGGAAGGGAAAGAAAGAATGGGGTAAATTATATAACATAAAAAGCAAGAAAAATCAGTACAAAAAAGGGAGGATAAGGGTGGTGACACACAATGTTTAAACTACTCTGTAACTGGCTGAGAGAAGGAAAAATGAGTATACACAGTAGGGCATACAATTCTATCTTACCCTACAGAGAAGTAGAAGGGGAATAAGACAAGGGAAGTAGAGATTAATTGAAGGGAGGAGGAAATGGGGTGGGGGAGGTCACAAAAAGCAAAATACTGGTGAGGAGGAATAGACTGAAAGGGAAGAGGATCCAAAGGGATGATGGAGGTCAATACACAGTTAGGAATCATAATGCTTAATGTGAATGGGATTAACTCACTTATTATATGGAAGCAGATAGCAGAGTGGATTAAAAACATACTCTATGTTGTTTACAAGAAAAACATTTCAGGCAAGGTGACACACACAGATTCAAGGTAAAAGGCTGGAGCAGAATATATTACGCATCTACTAAAGTAAAAAAAAGCAGGAGTAGCAATGATGACACCAGAAAAAGCCAAAGGGAAATTAATCTGATTAAAAGACATAAGAAAGAAAATGTAAAATGTAAATTAATATTAATAACTCCAGGTTCTTACTTTTAATATCAATCATTATAATTTAAATGAATTAATATCAATAATAAATTAATTAAACTAATTAATTGATTTAATTAAAATGAACATCAATATTATCAAAATATATTAATAACAATAATTTACAGGTTCTTATTTCTCCATAGAGTTTTATTAATAATCAGTAAAAGTAGAGAAAAAGATTTAAAACTAATCTAACTTAACTCTGGCCATGTGTTTTTCCACATGGCTGGCTGACTCAGTCATGGTGCTCCACTGCTGCCTCCAAAGGAGCAAAGAGAACCCATGCATCTCTCACCACACTTTTATCCTTTCTCTTAAACCTGAACCAGGGTCATGTTCCTAGGGATCTTCATCTGTGACTTCTTTTTGGAGCTTTCATGTGACATCTAGCCACACAGTGATGTGGGACAAGCTGCGGGGAGGGAAGCAGATTCTATCTACACTGAAATTACATTTTTCTAAAAGGTATTATAAATGATGAAGTAATATAATTACTAAACATTTATGCACCAAATGGTATAGCATCTAGATTTCTAAAGGAAAAATTGAAGGAGCTCAAGGAGGAAATAGATAGTAAGACAAGAGTAGTGAAGGATCTTAACCTTCCTCTGTCAGAACTACATGAATAAGGGCAGCTGGGTAGCTCAGTGGATTGAGAGTCAGGCCTAGACACAGGAGGTCCTAGGTTCAAAGTTGGCCTTAGACATTTCACAGCTGTGTGACCTGGGCAAGTCGCTTTATCCTGATTGCCCACCCTTACCACTCTTCCACCTATGAGCCAATACACAGAAGTGAAGGGTTTGAAATATAAGAACTACATGAATAGAACCAAAAAATAAATAAGAAAGACATAAGGGAAGTAAATGAAATGCTAGAAAATTTAGAGTTAATAGATATCTGGAGAAAACTGAACAAGGATAAAAAGGAATATACCCTCTTCTCAGCATACATGGTACATATACAAAGAGAGTATATACTAGGGCATAGAACTATTTCAAACAAATGAAGAAAACCAGAAATAATAAATAGCATTTTTAAGATTATAGTGTGGTAAAAATTATAATTAGCAAGGGTCCATGGAAAGGCAAATTTAAAATTAATTGGAAACTAAATAATCTAATTTTTTGAAACAGGTGTGTCAAAGAAGTAATCATATAAACAATTATAGACTTAATTAAAGAGAATGAAAATGAGGAAATATCATATCCAAACCTATGGGACACAGCCAAAGCAGAACTCAGGGGAAAATTTATATCACTGAGTGCCTATATCAAGAAAATAAAGAGGGTAGAGTAGAGATCAATGAATTGGGTTTCCATCTTAAAAAATTAATAAAAGTAAAAATCCCCCAGATAAAAACTAAATTGGAAATCCTAAAAATTAAAGGAGAAATTAATCTAATTGAAAGTAAAAGAACTATTGAACTAATAGATAAGAGTAGGAGCTGGTACTTTGAAAGAACAAAAAAAAATAGATGAAGTACTAATAAATATAATACAAAAAGAAGGAAGAAAATCAAATTAACATTTTTGAATATAAAAGGGGAAATCTTACCCCTAATGAAGAGGAAATTAGGGCAATTATTAGGAACTGCTTTGCCCAATTATATGGTAATAATTATGACAATCTAGGTGAAAAGGGTGAATATTTACAAAAATATAAATTGCCTAGATTAACAAAAGAAGAAATAGAATTCTTAAACAATAACATCTCAGAAAAAGAAATGGAATAAGCCACCAAGGAACTTCCTTATAGAAAATCTCCAGGGTCAGATGGATTCATGAGTGAATTCTATCAAACATTTAAAGAACAACTCATCCAACAACTATACAAATTATTTGAGAAAATAAACAAAGAAGGAGTTTTACCAAATTCCTTTTATGACACAAATATGGTACTGATCCTGAAACCAGGAAGACCAAAAACTATGAAATAAAACTACAGAACAATCTTTCTAAAGAATATAGATGCAAAATTCTTAAATACAATACTAGCAAAAAGACTCCAGCAAGTGATCACAAAGATTATACATTAAGATCAGGTGAGATTTATACCAGGAATGCAAGGCTGTTTTAACATAAGGAAAACCTTCCATATAATTGACCATATCAATAGTCGATTCAACAAAAATCATGATTATCTCAATAGATGCAGAAAAAGCGTTTGACAGATGAGCAAGTTTCTGGGTTAAGATGGCAGCAGAGTAAAAAGCAGCTGGTTGACCTCTCCTAACCCACGCATATAGGACTCTTCAAGAAGACATAAAAACAAATGCAGAAGAACAAAGGGACCCCAAAACAGGGTGCCGCATTGAAGGTACGTGGAACCAGGGCACTTCCATGCTATAAAGGGGTGAAAGAGATCTCACTAAAACACGAGCTGAGCAACCCCCTACCCCAACCCCCACAACACCTACAGTGCCAAAGCCAGCACACAAGAGCTAGAGTGAGCATGGGGCAACCATTAAGTCATTGGCAGCTCCAGGACCTGTTCCCAAGAGAAGAAAGACTTAAGACCCCAAGAGGCTAAAGAAATTGTGGACTTTGAACACAGACCCTGAGCACAGGCATGGTCACAGCTGCAGACATGGATTCTGAGCACAGACAGGGACCTTGGGTAGGGACCCAGAGCAGAGGGGTGCATGACTGGGGAAGCAGCTCCCTGATACTGGTAAAGGAGATTCAGGCAGAGGAACAAGTAATGTGGACCACCAGGAAGCTTGACCCTGAGAACAACTAGACCTGAGACCTCAGGAGCCTGAAGATCCCAGACAGACCCTGGGCATGAGGATAAAGTTGAGAGGGTTCTGGGCTAAAAATAGCAAGCCAGAAACAAGAACCCCAGAAGAGAAAGATCAAGAAGAAATCTTTAAGACTCAACAACTTTTACACAGAAAAAGTCCAGATAACAGAGCAAACAGAAGAGGAGAACAAAAAGTAACCATATCAAAACCTTCCCCCCAAAATGAAAACTGTTGACAAGCTCTTGAAGAGTTCAAATCTGAGATTATGAGAAAGATAGAAGAGATCTGACAAGAAAATAACAGTTTAAAAGGCAGAATTTTGCAATTAGAAAGTGAGGCTCAGAAATCAAATGAAATGATAAGCAAATTGAAGACCAGAAATGACCAGCTAGAAGCCTTGAAGAACTAAACAGACCAGATTCAAAAGGAAAACCAAAAGATTGTAGCTAAAAATCAGCCTATAAAGGCTAGAATTGGGCAATTAGAAAAAGACGCCCCCAAATCAAAAGAATTGATAAGCAAATTGGAGACCAAAATCAAACAGCTGGAAAACAGGATAGACCAAATCTAAAAGGAAAATAAAAACAATATAGCAGAAAAACAGTCTTTAAAGAAAAGAATTGGGCAAGTAGAAGCCAATGATCTCTCAAGACAACAAGAGCAAATTAAGCAAAGTCAAAAGACTGATAAAATAGAAGGAAACATGAAATATCTCATTGACAAATTGACAGATCAAGAAAACAGGTCTAGGAGAGACAATTTAAGAATCATTGGTCTTCCTGAGAAAGCATAAATTAATAGAAATTTGGACTCCATAATAAAGGAAATTATTCAGCAAAACTGCCCTGAAATTCTACAACAAGAGGGTAATATAGACATTGAAAGGATCCATAGATCACCCTCTACACTAAACCCTGAAAAGACAACCCCCAGGGATATAATAGCCAAATTCAAGAGCTTCCAAGTAAAAGAAAAAATTTTACAAGAAGCCATAAAGAGACAATTCAGATATCAAGGAGCACCAATCAGGATCACACAGGATTTGGCAGCCTCCACACTACAAGACCACAAGGCTTGGAATATGATATTCAGAAAGACAAGTGAACTGGGCCTATGACCAAGGATCACCTACCCATCAAAACTGACTGTATACTTCCAGGGGAAAGTATGGGCATTAAACAAGAGAGATTTCTAAGTATTTACACAGAAAAGACAAGGACTAAATGGAAAGTTCGATATACAACCACAAAAACCAAGAGAAACATGAATAGGTAAATAAGAAACAGAGGGGGAAAAAAGAAAACTTATTTTTAAATTTGCCTCTTTAAGGGCTTCAATAAGATCTAATTATTTGTATTCCTATATGGAGAAATGTTATGTTTAATTCTCTGTATCCACTATCATAATAATTAGAAGAATTATTCACAGAGAGAGGTTGGAGTACTAAATGATCTAAGATGATAAGGGGTGGGTGAGAAAGAGGGGGGTGAATAGTAGAGGACACCAAGAGAAACTTGAAAGAATTAGAAAAATAGAATATTCTATTACACACAAACAGGGCATGGGAAGGGGAGGGGATGAATATTATTATAAGAAGGAGAAGAGAGCATTAAGAGGTAATATTTAAACCTTACTCTCACTGTAATTAACTGTAAGAGGGAAGAGTAGCTATATCCATTGAGATATAGAACTCTATCTAACCCTACTGAGAAAGTCAGAAGGGATAAACCAAGGTTGAGCGGAGGAATGGGGAGGTCAAAAAAGGGAGGGGATGAGGAGGGAGAGGAAATTCATTAGGCCTTAAAAATGAAAAGAGGGGGATAACAAGGTAGGGAGTAGAAAGGGTAGTAAATCAAGGGAGGGGACAAGAGTTACTGGTTCAAAACAAATCTCTGGTTTAAAAGGAAATAGGCTAAGAAGAAGGGGTAGAACTAAGGGAGGATACCAAAATGTTGGGGAATACACAACTGATAATTATAAATCTGAATGTGAATGGGATGATTGATTATACTAAGTTAAAAAGCTTTTTTACAAACAAAAACTATGTAGCCAAAATCAGAAGGGAAACAACAAATTGGGAAAAAATCTTCATAACAAAAATCTCTGACAGGGGTCTAATTACTCAAATATAAAAGGAGCTAAATCAATTGTATAAAATATCAAGCCATTCCCCAATCGATAAATGGGCAAGGGACATAAATAGGCAATTTTGAGATAAAGAAATAAATACTATTATTAAGCACAAGAGAAAGTGCTCTAAATCTCTAATAATTAGAGAAATGCAAATCAAAACGATGCTGTGGTATCACCTCACACCTAGAAGATTGACTAAAATGATAGTAGGGGAGAGTAATGAATGTTGGAGGGGATGTGGCCAAATTGGGACATTAATGCATTGCTGGTGGAATTGTGAACTGATCCAACCATTCTGCATGGCAATTTGGAACTATGCTCAAAGGGGTATAAAAGATTGCCTGCCCTTTGATCCAGCCATGCCATTGTTGGGTCTGTACCCCAAAGAGATCATAGATAAACAAAGGTGTACAAAAATATTTATAGCTGCGCTTTTTGTGGTGGCAACAAATTGGAAAAGGAGGGTATGTCCTTCAATTGGGGAATGGCTGAACAAACTGTGGTATATGCTGGTGATGGAATATTATTGTGCTAAAAGGAATAATAAACTTGTGGAATTCCATGTGAACTGGAAATACCTCCAGGAATTGATGCAGAGTGAAAGGAGCAGAGCCAGAAAAACATTGTACACAGAGACCAATATACTGTGGTAAAATAGAATGTAATGGATCTCTGTACTAGCAGTAATGCAATGATCCATAACAGTTCTGAGAGATTTATGGAAAAGAATGCTACCCACATTCAGAGGAAAAACTACAGAAGAGGAAACAGAAGAAAAACAACCACTTGAACACATGGGTTGAGGAGGACATGATTGATGATGTAGACCCGAAACTACCACACCAATGCAACTATCAACAATCTGGAAATAAGTCCTTATTAATAACACATGTTAAAACCTAGGGAAATGTGCATCGGCTATAGGGGGGTAGCTTAGGGGGTGAAGGGGAAAGTAAGAACTTGAACCATGTAACCATGATAACTTTTCTAAAAAATAAAAATTATTTAAAAGAAGAAAAAGCCTTTGACAAAATACAACACTCATTCCTATTGAAAATACTAGAAAGTATAGGAATAGAAGGGCCATTTCTCAAAATAATAAACAGTATATATTTAAAACCAGTAGCAAGTATCATCTGCAATGGGGATAATTTAGAAGCCTTCCCTATAAGATCAAGAGTGAAGTAAGGATGCCCATTTATCACCTCTTTTATTCAATATTCTTCTAGAAATGCTAGCATTGGCAAGAAGAGAAGAAAAAGGAATTGAAGGGATTAAAGTAGTCAGTGAGAAGACTAAACTATTACCCTTTGTAGATGATATCATGGTATATTTAAAGAACCCAATAAAACTGCCCTGATATTCTTGAACAAGAAGGCAAAATAGACATTGAAAGAGTGTAGATCACCCTCTGCATTAAATCCTCATAAAACAACTCCAGGACTGTAATTGCCAAATTCTAAAGCTTCCAACTCAAGGAGAAAAAACTGCAAGAAGCCAGAAAGAGACAATTCAGATATCAAGGAGCCCCAGTCAAGTTACACAGGATCTGGCAGCCTCCAAACTAAAGGACCACAAGGCTCGGAACATGATAATCAGAAAGGCAAGAGAATTGGGTTTACAACCAGAAATAGATAGCAAAACTATACTAATTGGGGACCTCCACCTTCCTCTATCAGATCTAGATAAATTAAACCAAAAAATAAATAATAAAGAGATGAGAAGTGAATGAAATCCTAGAAAAATTAGAGTTAATAGATATATGGATAAAAATAAATAGGGACAAAAAGGAATTCACCTTCTTTTCAGCAGCACATGGTACTTTCACAAAAATTGACCATGTACTAAGGGCATAAAAACATTGCAAACAAATGCAAGGAAGCAGAAATAACAAATGCAACATTTTCAGATTATAATGCAACAAAATAATTATTAGCAAATGTACATGGAAAGACAAATCAAAAATACATTGGAAATTAAATAATATGATACTTCAAAATTGGTAGATTAAAGAACAAATTATAGAAACAGTTAATAATTTCAGTGAATAGAATGAGAATGAGGAGATATCATATCAAAATCTATGGGATGTAGCCAAAGCTGTACTCAGGGGAAAATTTATATCCCCGAGTGAGTATATGAACAAATCAGAGAGGGAAGAGGTCAATTATTTGGGCATGCAAATTTAAAAAAAAACTAGAAAGAGAACAAATTAAAAATCCCCAGACAAAAACTGAATTGGAAATCCTAAAAATTAAAGGAAAAATTAATAAAATTGAAAGTGAAAGAACAAATGAATTAATAAATAAGAGTAGGAGCTGGCACTTTGAAAAACAAATAAAAGATAAGGTACTGGTTAATCTAATAAAAAAGGAAAGAAAACCAAATCTAAAATATCAAAGATGAAAAGGTGTGACTTCACCTCTAATGAAGGGGAAATTAAGGCAATCATTAAGAACTATTTCACCCAATTATATGGCAACAAATATAACAATTTAGGAGATATGGATGAATACTTACAAAAATATAAACTGCCTGGATTAACAGATGAGGAAATTGAATACTTAAATATTCCCTTCTCAGGAAGAGAAATTGAACAAGCCATCAAAGAACTCCCTAAGAAAAAATCCCCAGGGTCAGATGGATTCTATAGTGAATTCTATCAAACATTTAAAGAACAGCTAATCTCAACACTATACAAACTATTTTACAAAATAAAAGCCTCTATACCAACATTAGTGAAATATTGACATGTATGGAAAGCCGACATTTGGGCAGCTTCTCTATTCCCCTTCTTCCTAGCACCTGAGGACAGTTTTCGCATTCCACACCCCTCTTTCCAGTAGTCCAAAGTGAGCATTTCTTCCCTTGGCTCTTTGGGGGCTCACAGGCAGCTTGAAATTGCAGTCTGGACATTGAACTTGAAAACCTTTGCCAATGATACCCTATACTGAGTCTTCTTTTAATTAGTTACCTCAATATTAACAAGGGATTTCTAATCTTTAAATTGATTTACTCCTACACAGGCAAGAGTAACCAAAAACCTATTCCTTATTATCTTCATGTTTGAGGCATGAGGCGGGAAATATCTTTAATCAAAGGTAAATATTTTATTTTTCATTTTTGAGTATCAATTATATGGATGTAAATCTTTAACAAAAATAGGAATAGTGGTAATACAAATTTACAGATAGTAATTTCAAAAGGAAATTAATTTAAAAAATCAATGATATTATCTTCTCTCCTCCCTATACTCTCAGATATAATTAATAGTATATATCTTTATTTAGAAATGATACAATTTATTTTATGGTAACAGGCATTAAATTTGTTTATACAATTGTGCTATAGAAATTCAATAGGACTTTCTTAATAAGTTATACTCAGCTTTTGTTTGGAATGGTTATTGCCATTATAAAAGTATTTTGACTAAATATTGAATACTCCATATTATCCTAATTTGCATAAGTCTAAGTAATTGTCATTTTAATAATTAAAATACAAAAATGAAATCTTTTGAAGTTTATGCTGATTTTAACTCCGAACCAGGTGCAACTGGGTGTTACCATTTAGATTTCTGCTAAGTATGATAATTTGAAATTATCTGATCAAGAAAGCACCCTGTTTTTGGTTTATTAGCATTTTTGTTTCATTTAAAATTCCATTTTATCAATCATTATATATTCTGCTAGTGAAATTGGGACCCTGATTGGTGGTCTCAAATTGTAAGGTGGTCATTACTACTTAGAGTACCCACAGGTATTTCTTTTATAGTGTTCATGTAAATTTTCCTAATTTTCCATTTCAAAAATATCATCATCCCCTCCACCTGTCTTATTATGTCCACTAAAAGGATCATCTGTCCAGTAGTTCCACATCTATAAAATGCTAAAAGAAATACCTATAGCCCTCAAAATGTTCAGTTTGGTGAAAATGCTATATTAATAGCAGTAGTTTGGTTTTACCTTAGGTTATAAGGAAATCACAAAAAGGGGTTGGAATTTTTAATTTGCATTTAATTTATTGTAGTCAGAAAAGAAGAGATAGTAGTTGTTATGATTATGATAATTATTTTAAAAGGCTGTGATTTTTCTAGTTTCTATTTTTTCTTCTTCACTGATGTCTCTATATGAAAGTATAATTCATGAATTGGGAAAGATAAAATAACTTTTGTTAACAAGGTGTTAAAATTGACAAAGCAGAGCAATAATGAGACTATAAGCTTCTCTCAAGGATTTCAAATCCCAGATCCAGGCAAATTATGTCCCAGAGTATGAAAAATACGGGGGATTGCTAACCTTCTAGTCAGTGATCCTTGAAAGACAAAGGATATTGGGCCAAATGCTAAAGGCCTAAGAAAAGAAAACCTTTCACCATGCAGAAATATTTCAGGATTTTTTGGCTTTCATTTATGCTCTTTGTAGACCGTATTGTTTTGTTGTTTTTATTTTACATTATACTTTACATTATTCTATTTAATCTTTCCATGCTCCTTTTGATTCTTTATAGTTCATCAGAAATTTTCTTCTATTTTGAGACATTTTATTTCACATTCATTGAATAAATGCCCATATACTGTATTTTCTAGTAATTTGCATTCTCATTCTACTGTAATTAAATATTGTCCTATTTGATCTTTTTTTTTTCCTGACTGGACTGTAGATAGAGAAAATATGCTGGTAAGGAGGCCAAGGCATAGTTAAGATGACTGATTATTCAAAACATTACAAATTAGATCTGGAATCAGGTGGAGTATCCAGGATATCTTAGTTATTAGCTCATAATTATCTTTATCACTGAATATTTAAAGTGCTGGTAAAACATGAATCACTACATACATCTAAGCTATTATTAACTTAGTCTTTTATATTCAACTTAAAAATAAATTCAGTTCCAGATCATTTCTTTCCTCTAGCCCCTCCTGAATGCATTTAGAAGAGAAGAAATACAGAATTCATTATGAATATGAATTTTTAAATTTAATTTTATTTTAAGTTCAATCTTCTCTTCCTACCCTAAATTAGGTGTCATAAATACACAGGGTGGAACAGAATAGATATTTCAGCTGTAGCTACATGTTTAGATAACTGAACTTAGGAACATTATCTTCTAATATAAAGAAAATATTAAAGTCAGAGATACCTTGGTATGGTGGATAAACACCTGGCCTTGGGACAAGAAATTTCTGAGTTTGTCTCACCTCTGAAACACACTAGTTATGTGACCAAGGCTAAATTACTGAACTTCTCAAGGCCTGAAGCCGCTCAAACTTGCATTGATAGAGAGATTTATCTCATCTTTGTGTGCCCTAACTGAAAGAAATCTCAGGCATAGATTTCTCTTCTATCTGGGTCTTCAGACAAAGATACAATTATGAAAAATTCCATGTTACCCCAGCTCTCTAGAGAAATATCTCAGGAACTATAAAGTAAGGATCAACAAACAAAAGCAATAAAATAAGAAAATCATTTTAAGAAGGAAGAAGATGGGAAGAAACAAAAAGTAGAGAGGAAGAAAGAGGGAATGAGGGAAGAAGAAAGAGGGAGAGAGGAAGAGAGGGAGGAACAAAGGAAAGGAAAGAAGAATGGAAGAAAGGAAAAAAGAAAAAAAGAGGAAAATTGTGAAGAGAGCATTAGTGAATTACTTCTGTAATGAGAATAGAGCAGAACAAATTGCTGAAGGATAATTAATTCAATGCTTTACTGTGCACAAAATTTAAATGTATGTAAAAATAATAATGATCTATGCATAAAGGAGAAACATAGATCATATACAATTTTTCCTTTCTATGGGGATTTGCTAAAATGGCAAAGTGAAGTGAGCATTTGTTCAAGGTCTCCCAACACAACACTAAACAACATAAAAATGGTTAAACTGAATTTTGAGTAGGATAATCTACAAAATGTCACTTTTTGCAATCCAGGGAAATTTAGAACGATATAAGAAAAGGCCCTCATAAATTGGGGTAGGTGCTGAATATGAACCCTGTTTAATGTAATCTGCCTAGGCTGTGGGTATTGGGAACACAAAAATGTATTATGGACCATAAAATGGCACTAGTAGCAAGAGCAATGACAGCTCAGCAGTGGCAACAACAACAGTGAAGCAGCACCAAGAACATGGAGTGCACAAGAACAGCAAGAGGACTTAATACTGTCAGAAAGTGATTCTGAAGAAAACTTATCCAAAAAATAGGCCCAGGGCTATGTTCAACTTGACAACTCCCTCACCTGTCATCAAGGTCCAGTAATATTACAGACAAATTGTAGAGTTCCCAGGTCAAAGAAAAATATTTCAAGAAGCCAGAAAAAAAAATCAAATATTCTGGAGCCACTGTTAGAATCACAGAAGATTTATCAGCTTCCAGATGGAAGGAGTAGAAGGCTTGGAATAGGATATTATATAAAAAATGCTAGAATAATGAGAAAAACAATCTATCCAGAAAAACTGGACATAATTCTTCAGGAGGGAAATTGTAACATTTCATTTGCTGAAATTCCAAGCAGTGCAGCCTGGTTCATAGTCGTTGACCTATGCTGTGCATATTTTACCATACCCCTGCTCGAGTCCAGTCAGAAGATTTTTGCATTTTTCTGGGAGGGTAAACAAATCTGCTGGACCCATATTCCACAAGGGTTCTCAGAAAGTGCAAATATCTTTTGCCAGATCCTGCAAAGAGAACTTTTATCAATCATATTCACTGAGAGTAAACTAGTGCATTATGTTGATGACCTTTTGCTAATATCACCAAATGCTCGAATATGTCAAAAGGACAGCAAATACCTATTATAAGAGCTATGCAAAAGGGGACATGTAATGCAGGGTTGGAGCAAAAGGTCTTGATTTTGCAAAGTAACTGTAGCACCCCTGACAGTTGGAAAGGGATAGAATGTTCACCCTGGGCTCATGGAAAAACTATTGGACCCTGAGTCTATAAATATCCCTGGAGTACCAACTGAAGGGCCTTTGCTTCTGGGCACTTTGGGCTTAGCCTGATTTCCCTGGACCTCTCCCTTGGCCTCTCCTTTACATCCTGCTATTCCCTGGATTTCCCCATTGGGGCCTGGGAGGAAGGGTATTTTGATGGGTGGAGATCATGGGAATTAGCTTCTGTAGGCAGACAGGGCAACCTAAATCAAGCCATCCCCTTATCTGGTGATCTGATAAATCCTTTTACCTCAGGGCAGTGAAACTATCTCTGACTGAGGGAGCCAGCCTCCCTCAGTCTGATTCCCTCTTCTGTGACCCTTTCCCCAGTACCAACTTCTCCCTAGAAGCAATTACAAAAACCCTAATCCCCTTTCCCTCAGCTTACCCCTGGCATTAATAAACCCCTTTGGTATTTACACAAAGAGTTTCTGTTGAATCTTTTTATCCACTAGTAGGGCAAAGGCTGAAGAAGGAAAGGAATAGCCTTTCTTTATTTCTTGAGGGTAAACCCAGGCATCCATTTTGGGCAGGAAGTGGTTAGTCTCCTTTTCCGGTAAGGTCTCATTTTTCACCGGCAGAGAGGGGCTTCTTGAATCTTCTACAAGGGACCTTAGAAAATAACAAGAGAAGGCTGAAGAAACCCTTCAGCCATCCTCATATCACTTCTGGCTGATCTGATTCTGCTTATATCGTAGAGATAGTCTCCCTGCCTGAAGGACCCAGCCTGCTTCCCCAGAACCCTGAAGTACCAAGACTCTGTGATTAGCCTGCTTGATTAGCCCTTCCTATACCTCCCATTCATCCATTACCTTCCTATATATTATCTATTAATTCCCTAACATTATCAATTGCCTTTTATTTTATAACAGACACAAGGTCCCCAGGGCCAAGCTACAGTGGGTTTTGCCAAAAGTAGAGTACCTTGGCTTCATGTTGGAGAAGGGTATAAGATGGATCTCCCAAAAAAAGAGTTGAAGACATACAGAAGCTGTGCATGCCTAGGACCAAGAAGCAGCTCCATGCAATTTTAGGAATCATGGGTTACTGTAGGCAGTGAATACCTGGTTATAGTCTAATCTCAAAACCTCTGATAGACTTGACTAGAAACACTGTCTCAGAACCTTTAAAACTGACATGGGAGCACAAGCATGCTATAGAAAAACTGAAAACAGCTGTGTTATCAAGCCCTGCACTGGGAATCTCTGACCATGCAAAACCATTTCACCTGTTTGTGCATGAGGACAAGGGAATAGCCAATGCTGTATTAGTGCAGACTCTTGGGGATCAGTTCAGACCAATAGCCTATTATAGCTCCCAGCTAGATATCATGGTTAGAGGGATGCCACCATGTATGACAGCAATTGCAGCTGCTGCCCTCATGGTTAAAAAATCTTCAGATTTGGTTTTGGGATGCAGGATTATGCTATACTCACCTCATCAAATAGATACCACCTTGAAAAACAGCAACCTGCAAGTGTTTACATCCCAGCGTTTATCCCAATATCAAATTGTGTTGCTAGGCAATGAGAACCTGACTTTCCATGTTGTAAGGAGATCAACCCAGCTACACTAATGGCAGACTTACTGTTAGAAGGGGAACCCATCCATAGCTGTGCAGACACCTTGGAAATTGTGCAGAAAACTAGAGATGACCTTTGGTCTCTCCAGACTTGACACTGTTTACCAATGGTTCTGCATTTGTGTTAGATGGGGAACAGTATATAGGTGCAACTGTAGTGACTCAAGATGAGACTTTATGGTATGCAGCTCTACCAAAGTCCATGAGTTCTCAAGGTGCCAAAATCTTGAGTCTCACCAGAGCTCTAGAGATTGTCCGGGACAGAAGGATAAACGTATATACCAATAGCAAATATGCATTCAATGTAGTCCATTGCACAGGCCAAATCTGGAGATATTGGGGGTTTATAACTGCTGGTGGGAAGGAAATAACTTATGAGAGCCTTATAAACCAATTCCTAGAAGCTGCCCAGTTACCTAAAGAGGTGGACGTGATGCACTGCTGATCACATCAAAGGGTGAAGATGGAGTCTCATTAGTAAACAGAAGAGTGGGCATTACAGCCAAATATGATGCCTGATTTGGTCCCATCCATATACTAAACTTCTCCTTGGTGGGTGAACAGATCTAAAACAAGCATACTCCCCAAGGGAAGTGAAGCACTGGAGAGAAATTCTAGGGGCCACATTAGTGAGAGGCATATGGTTTTCTAGTGCAGACAAACCCATTCTGCCAAGATCTTTATATAATACTCTATGCAATGCATTACATGCTAAAGGCCATTATGGGACCTAATCCCTTGTGCATAGCATTCGAAGACACTGGAAGGCTCCTGGCATATCCACTTGTGCAATTAGAACATGTCAGAAATGCCAGGTTTGCTTGCAGTACAATCAGGGCATGACCAGAATTAAGGGACTAGGGGACAGACAATTGGCATATACACCATTTGAGGGATTACAGATTGATTATATATCAATGCCCAATTGTCAAGGATACAAATATGCCCTAGTAATCATTGACATGTTGACTCGATGGCCAGAAGTGTTCCCTGTGAAGAAAAACAACTCAGCCTTAATGGTAAAGACACTTCTGAGAGAGATAGTCCCGAGATTTTCAGTTCCAGCTAGAATTGATTTGGACCATGGGTCACGCTTTTCTCAAAACCTTGAGCATGAAATTTATAAAGGCTTAGGAATACAAAGAAGCTTTCATAGTATATATCACTCCGAATCGTAAGGGCAAATTGAGGTGGGCAATAAGAAACTCAAAAATTTTATTGGAAAAGTGTGTTCTGAAAGCCATCTGAAATGGGTACAAGCACTCCCCATTGTTCTCTTTTCTTTGAGAAGTCAACCCTGTAGTGACACACACCTATCACCCTTTGAACTCTTGTATGGTCATGCTCCATGGCATAGTTCATCCCAGAAGTCAGCTCTCTTGTCACACCTTAGAGCTGAATGTCAGCTATATAAATATATAAAAGCTTTAAAGAAAAGACTGGATGAATTGCACAAACTTTGACTGTTAACCCAGAGAGTTCCTTTAGACTTTAGCTTACATCAGCTTAAACCAGGCAATATGGTCTACATAAGGAACTTTGCAAGGAAATTTGTCCTAGACCCTAAATGGGTAGGACCTTACCAGGTACTATCAACTAGTTCACCATGTGTTCAAGTTGAGAACAGAGACCCCTGGTTCCACATCATGCATTTAAAGTCTGTAAAAGAACATGCTGTACATGAAGAACACCATGAGAAACCAACTGAATTAGAGCAAAATCAAATGAATGCATGAACAGATCCACAGCATACAGAATGTACTGTTGAAGAAAATTGAACTGCTTTTAAAAATCCCAAAAAAGGGGCAGCTGGGTAGCTCAGTGGATTGAGAGCCAGGCCTAGAGACAGGAGGTCCTAGGTTCAAATCCAGCCTCAGACACTTCCCAGCTGTGTGACCCTGGGCAAGTCACTTGACCCCCATTGCCTACCCTTACCAATCTTCCACCTATAAAGTCAATACACAGAAGTTAAAGGTTTGAAATAAAAAAAAATCCCAAAAAACTGCAAAAAAATTTTTTTCAACAAAAAAGAACACAATGAAAATTAACACAATTACATGACAACAACTAATGTTCCTTATTGGGAAGGTGACAAGCCAACCATCCGGCAAGATGATAGACAATAGGGAAGTATGAATCCAGTACAGATGAAAAAACGAAGAACACAGAAGCTACAAGCTGCAGTAATTCACAGTGAGGATGACAAGGAGGAATGGACAATCACAGGAGATTTGTAATCTTTATTAAATATATGTAAGAAGAGGACTGGAAGGGAGAAATGTGTAAGGCTATAATATCATGTCATAAACACACAGTACACAAATGAGACATCACATGGTGGCTTGCATGCCACACTACATATGCTACACATGGAGAATTGCGGTTCTCCAGTGTGCCCAGAAGATCTGTGCAGTAAGGGGTAAGTATGTGCATGCATCAGCATTCATTAGTTCATTGGACACAACACAAAACTGATTGTTCACCTTTTGACATGGACCTCATGTAGATAAATGAGAGTCTCTATTATGTATATATGTATTTTATGTATATATTGCAAGTAAATATCTGTATATAATAGAAGAATATCCTAGGGTCTCTAGCATATCAAAAGATCCATTGTTTGTTTTTTGATTTGATAGACATCAAGGGAATTTCCACCTGTATATAGGCATTGTGTATAGCCTGTATTATAATTACTAACACATAGTACAGAATTACTAACAACGTAGGGAAAGGTAGCTTTAGGGATCTTTGAAATACAGAGTTAGTTAGGGAGAGTCACAATATTATGAGGATAAGTAATGTATATAGCCATGTACATAGTTACAACTAACAGAATAGCATTAACAAAGTAATAGTTTAGAACTTATAAGTATTAACCCCATTAACATAGCTTAAGTAAGGTACTAACATAAAATCTTAGAATTAAATGTTTCAGGTTTCTGCCTAGACAGTTTTATAACACTTTGCTTATAGAGTTTTACCATGCTTCTATTGTTATGAGTTAGGAGCAAGTTGAGAAACAATTTAGCCTTTTGCAATTTTGCATTTGAGTGTGTTTCAAAATATTTTCATTGCATGCTTCAGGAATAGTCATTGCAACCTGTAATTGTTGCAAATTTGATTTTATGGTTGTGTTACTCTGTTACATTTGTTGTTATGCTTGTACTTTATACTAAAATCCTTTTTTCTCTTTGTTCATCTTCCTTTCCCCTCCATAGATAGGTGTAGATAGTGTTATGATGATAATAACAGATAGTTTGGAGAAGCAGATAAATGTTTCAGGGCCAAATATAGCTTTAAGTGAAGAGCCCTAGATTGACAGGCTACAGTGAGGAAAGGAAGGGGGTAAAACACTCCTGATTCTCAAACCCCTCCCCCTCTAACTCCTTCTGCTTCAGTTGGTAATGAAGACAGGAATAAGATTCTTCTGGTGAGTTTCTGTTATGGATGAAACCCCGATAATGTTTCTTTCTTGAATTTATATTCCTCTCAGGTCAGTTAGAGGAGATATATATATATATAAATTATTTATCTAACTGTTGAGGACAGAGGAGATCTTAAACTGGCAGCCAACAGGATTCAATTTAGAAGTTCAGACTGAATTGTAAGTATCTTCCAAATAATTATCAGGCACAGATTTGAAGGTAAAAAGTTATATTAGGAATTAACAAGGAAAATTATAGAGATCAATGAAGGGTTTAGGATAAATGAAAAGTGACCCTGAACTGTTAAATTGATGCCCCCTTCCCCCTCTTCACTGGAGGGATGAAGCACTTAACTAAAACTGGCTTTCTTGCTATAGATAAATATCTTTCTCTCTAATTACTAAATAATTATATAATTATATTAATGAAGAATAGTAATGACAAATAGGCTAATCCTATGAGTAGAGATCACTAGCTTAGGCTATAATGGTTTCTCAGGAGAAACCCCAAGTCAGGAGAAACAAGCAGAGTCTCTGCTCACATCCAATCCCACAAATTAACTGTCTTCAACCCTTCTTAACTGCCTCTCACCCAAAGTTCTCCAGGGGGGTCCTCTGGAATTCTGGGTGAGGCTCTCCCTATACCTTTGCAGGGATTCCATGCTTTGCATCTGCACACAACAGTAAATTCCCCCTCTTCTAGTAGGAATTTCCACTGGAAATTCTGCAGGCTTAAGATATTGTAGCCTTAAGTACCCTGTCTATACTAACTTAAATGTCTTATTCCTGACCCCTTAACAGTCTTGCTATGCTATTGCTATACTATCTATACTATCTACCCCTATCTAAGGAAGGAAAAAGGAAAGTATAATCAAGGGGGGAAAAACAGGTTTTGGAATAAAATACAAGCACCATAATACATGCAACAAATTATCACAGAAATTCCAAAACTGCAACAATTATAAGTTGCAAGCACTATACTTATAGCATGCAATGCAAACCTCTTTGAAACACATCCAAAGCAAAAATGTAACAACCTACAGATCTTCTAAAACTTGCTCCTAACTCATAACAAAAGAAATATGGTAAACTCTATATGCAAAATGCTATAGAACTAAGTTTCCATGTTAGTACCTTACTTAAGCTAAGTTAGTGGTATTAATAATCCTAAATTCTATGTTGTTAATATATTAATTTCATTTTGTTAGTCATTAATATATGTACACTATATACATATTCTTTTAGACTATAGTGACTTTCCCTGACTAACTCTGTATTTCAAAGTCCCTAAAGCTATCTTTCCCTAAGATGTTAGTAACTCTATACTATGGATTAGTAAATATAATACAGGCTATCCACAATGCCTATTTACAGTTGGAAGTTCCCTTGATGTCTACCAAATCAAAAAACAAACAATGGATCTTTTGATATGTTAGAGATCCTAGGATACCCTTCCCTTATATATAATACATATGTACATATAATACATATATACAGAAGAGACTCTCATTTATCTACATGAGATCTATATCAAAAAAGTGAACAATCAGTTTGTGTTGTGTCCAATGAACTAAAGTGTGCTGATGTATGCACATACTTACCCTTACTGCAAGGAGCTTCTGGCCCACTGGAGAATCATGATTCTCCTTATTAGCCATATGTAGTATGGCATGCAACTACCATGTGATGTCTCATATGTACCATGTGTGTTTATAACATGATAGCTGCTCCACGGATTTCTTCCTTCCAGTCCTCTTCCTGCACAGTACTTAATAAATATTACAACACTCTCTTGATTGTCCATTCCTTGGTACCGCCTCTGCTGTTTGATGCTTTGCATCTGCACACAACAATAGTTAACATAAGCCATAGGAATAGAAAGAATAGGATTAAGGTGTTAATAATAGGAATTTGTTAGAAAGTTGCTTTAGTTATAGTATAGAGGGGGGTGCACTGTGCTGAAATATCTTAAGACTACAGAATTTCCAGGGGAAACTCTACCTATTAGAAAAGAGGGAATACTGTAACATGGAAATAGCAGGTTGGAATTCCTGCAAGATACAGGGTCAAGCCTCACCCAGAATTCCAGGGTCCCCACCTAGAGAACTCTGGGTGAGGGGACAGTTTAAAGCAGTTGAGGGACAATTGGTTCCTGGGGGTGGAGGTGAGCAGATTTCTCTGCCTGCTGATCCCAATTATTGATTGCTTTGGAGGCCATTTGGAGCAAAAGCCATTTTGGTTCTGCTCAGCAATTTGTCCGTGGAGCTGAATTGGACCTTTCTTGCAATAGCATTTTTTTTTACCATTTAGTTATTTTAGATATTAGAAGTGTTAATTATAGGCTTTGAGGGCAATCTGGTTATAAAGTCAGCCATTCCCTCCTGGGGGAGAGGGGCTGTTTTTATCTAACAGTTCAGGGTTTCCCAGATCTTATCCAAATTCTTGAAACCCCTTCCTTCCCTTCCTCTTCCTCTTTTATCAGTAAAACTTCATCTTTGAAGTAGCTGTGCCTGGCTATTATTTTGGGAATACTCATATCCTCCATAAAGCTTGGTTTGTTTCAGTTGCCAGCCCAACAAGTCAGATCCTTGTTCTGTCTCTGATACCTACTAGACATCAAGCTTTTCCTATCTTCCCTAGTCAAATCTGTGGGGAAATAAGTTGAGAAAATTAACATCTTGGGGGTATTAGCCTTGCTCACCCTAGCCAGTGTATCTGATCATCCTCCCATTTTCAACTGATTCTAACTGCTTGGTGGGAGGGGTGAGAGTAAAGGAGTACTTAACCCTCCCTATTCACTCAAGCCTTTGTGTGGGAGAGGAGTGAGTCCTGTAGGTTTCTGGCTTCTGGCCAACATTCCAGCTTCCTAAATATCTCTGTTAAGATGAAGAGAACAAAATGAATATATCTTAAAATAGGGGACTTTCAAGCATATGAGAACTGAATAGAAAACTTAACATTCAAACATAAGACTCCGGAAAACTATATAAAGTTAAACACACAAAAAAATAAACCATAAGAGAATCAATAAAATTAAACTTTATTTTCCTGTATAGGAATTTTATAGATGTAACTCCTAAGAAAAATTTAAAAATTATGATTAGGGCAATTATAAGGAGTCTTCATAGATATAGAACATGAGTATGAGTTAATCATGTGGGGATGATCTCAAAAAATGAAGAAACATAAAAGGATGAAAAAAGCCATAAGTGGGGAAGTAAAGATATAATGTGGAGCATTTCATACACAAAAGAGAAAAGGAAGAATAAATTTTAAAGGGGAGAGGAAAATATGGGGATGTGCAATGTTTGAACCTCATTTTTATTTTAATTGGTCCAGGATATACACATTCAATTGGATATGAAAAGCTATCTTACCTAATAGGGAAATAGGAGGGGAAGGAGATAAGAGATATGAGGTGAGGGAATAACAAAAGGGAGGATGGATTAAAGGAATTTGTCAGAATAAAAAAAAAGACTTTTGAGGATGGACAGGATTAAAAGAAAAAGAGAAATATAAATGAAATGATTAAAAAGAAGAATATTGGATGGATGAAAATGCACAGTAAGCATTACTGTAGATGTAAATGGTGTGAACTCACCCATGAAATAGAAGCAGATAGTATAATGGATTAGAAAACAGAATTGTGTTATGTGGAATTTTGGGGGTTCCATTGAGATGTATTTGGGGCTCATTTAAGTTTTAAATATTTAGATATATGAAAAACTTCCTGTGGTCATTTAGGGGACTTGGAAACTACATTTCCCAAGATTTAATGGGTTTCCAGTCTTACATGATGACGTGAGCAAACATAAAGTGTAGCTTAAATAGAAAGGACTTGATTGGGATGGGCTCCTTTTTGGCACGAGGGAGAGGTGGAGAGAAGGTATGGCAGGGAATTTGAATTAGATTTTAGCAGACGAGTGGTCATCTTTATTTTATCAACATGGCCTTAATTAAAATAATAATTCTTTTAATATCCATCTATATCATTTTTAATAATAACAGTTTGGCCAACCACGTTGGAAATGTAACTCTTAATTTTTCAGATCTGAGAGTATTTAAAATCCTCTCCAGAGCTATAGACATGCTTCTGCCAGTTTTGCGCTTTTCTTTATGGCCACTTTGCTCAGTTCTTTTGAGCAATTTTTCGAAAGGGGGAAGTGGTTTTAAATGCCTTGTTTTTAGCAGCAGGTTTTTTTTTTTTTTTTTTTTGCCTGCCGATTATCTCAGAAGCTGCTTCAGCCAGTTTGATCCTCTCCCGCCAGAACCTCCTTGGGTTCCTGAGCCTTTTTTTTTTCCTGTTGCCCAATGCTTATCCCTAGCTCTTGCTAATTGTTCCTGCCAAAGCTGAATGCCTGATGCTCTGCCTGAATGCCAGTTTCCTGCTTTTTCTGCCTCTGATCCCGAACCCCAGCCTCCACTTATAGACACTGCTTCTGCTTGCCACCTGTCCAGCTCCCTGCCCTCCCCCACTGTCTCTGCCTGCTGACTACTGAGATTCTTGCCCCGCTGCTTGATGCTGAGCCCAGAGACTGCTACTGTTACTTACGATTTGGGAAGTATGAAAACCACCCCCTTTTCTCTCATTGCCTGCATCCTCATAGACATTAATGACTTTTAACCTGAAAGGAGTTTCTACTCCACTACCACCCTCCATGTGGTTTTTCTAAAACTTGAACTAGGCTTTTCTCTAGTCCCCAACCCAGTTGGCTTCCATGTGGGCCCTAGCGTTTACTCTTCAAACAGGAAGTAAAATGGCAAACATGGGCCGCATGGCCTATTTCAAACTGAAATTCAGTGGAAAAATTCACCCCTGTACATACACAAGACCTACTCAAGACTTTGATTTATATACCCCTTATGCTCAGAGCAGAGCTCAGTTAGAAGGACCTTGAATTAGAAGGCACTTGAATTGGACCAGAGGTGAATTTTAAAACCTCAGAACTGAATGGGTTTTATTTCTGCTTAAAAAAAAAAAAAAGATTCTGTATCTTATTGTATTCTGTGGATTCTTTTTGTGAATTAATTTTGTTGTTTTGTTGATTTTTCTGTTGCACTGAATCATTTTAAGCTAATAAAGTGTTGGCTGCTAGACTAATTCTGCTTATGATTTTATTGTAACTCCCAAATAGTGTTCCAATCTATCAGAACTGGTAAAAAGGTTTTTTGGCTGTATTGCTTGTAATCTGTTTCTTATATTGTAATTCCTGATTTCTTTAAGGATTCATTTTTTAAGTTTACTGGTATTAATACAATTCTATTATCTATACCATTTATGAACATCTTAAACATTTTTAAGTTGTAAAAAAAACCATAAGCGGTGACAGAGTAAAAAGCAGCTCTTAACCTCTCCTGACTGAAACTCCTCAAGGGAACATAAAAACAAATCCAGATCAACAGAGGGACCCCACAACAGGGTGCAGTGTGGAAGGTATGTGGAATCAGGGCATTTCCATGCTATAAAGGGGTGAAACAGCTCTCACTAAATCACAGGCTGAACAACCACCCTCCCTCCACACACACTACCTACAACACCAAAGCCAGCTAAAAAGAAATAGAGCAAGTTTGGGGCACCCATTGAGTTATTGACAGCTCCAGGGCCTGTTCCTGAGAGCAGCAAGACTTAGGACCCCAAAAAGCTAAAGAACGAGCATGGACTCTGAGCGTGGACACAGAGCTCAGGAGCGGGTGGAGGCGCGGGTGGAGGAGGACACAGGTGTGTGCCTAAGCGAAGGCTCTGAAACCCTAAGTGGGGAACCAGTGCAGATGGGTATACGACTGTGGAAGCAGTTCCCTGAGACTTGTAAAGGAGCCTCTGCCAGAGGATCAAGCAAGAGGGTCCACCAGGGGGCTTGACCTTGAGAACAACCAGACCTCAGACCTCAGGACCCAAAAGACTGCAGACAGACCCTGAGCACAAGGATAAAGCTGAGAAGCTGCTGGGCTAACAATGGCTACCCAGAATCAGGAAGTTCAGAAGAGAAAGATTAACAACAAGAAGAAGAAATTTTTAACACTCAACAACTTTTACACAGAGAAAATCTGGACAACCGAGCAAACGGAAGAGGAGAACAAACAAGCATCTGGACCCTCCCAAAATAATGAAAACTGGTCACAAGCTCTTGAAGAGTTCAAAACTGAGATGACAAGAAAGTTGGAAAAGATTTGGTTAGAGAAATGGGAAATAGCTCAAAAGGAAATCAGGCAAGAAAATAACAGTTTAAAAGGCAGAATATTGCAATTGGTGGAACCCTGGCTGAAAACACTACTGGGACTTTTGGCTGAGGATGACTGGGGAATCCACATGGAGACAGAGTCTTGGGGAAGCCATGCTGGTACTGAGCCTGGCTTCTGAAGAGAATGATTGGTAGGCTTATTAGAGTCTGTCTCTTTATTTACATTTTCCCACTTTCGCTCTTTCCACTTCTTTACAAATAAAGCTGCTAAAAGTCATTTTGACTTAAGCTATAATATTTTTAAATTAGCAACTACAATATTACTTTAAAATTCTCATATTTAGCATAAAACCTAAATTTAAACACTTTAATTGGTGAACCACAAAGGTTTTGATGAATTCTTTCAATCTTCTGATAATTTTCTTCACCTTCTACTATCTCTATACTATCCCTCACTCAGCTTTTAGTAGCTAGTTCTGGAAGTTAAAAATCTACAGCTATTGATATGTTTGCTCTATTGAGAAATTAAGTCCTAAATCATTTTTTCTTTCCTCCTTAAACTGAAAACAGCTGAATTAATAGCTGCTTCTGCTGAATAAGCTGAATGGTTTTTCTTAGACAACAATTAGTCAGCATTCAAGGCTCTATCTGGGAAAATTCTTCCACCACCACCATCCCTGCTCCTGCCTTAGGGAAGAAGCAACTCTGCCCCCACAAACTTCCATATTGCAGCCCAGAATTTTTTAAGGCCTCCCAAACTCCAGGTGTCTCTACTTAGGGAGAGCTGTCAGTGGAAGCAGGAGCAACTAAAACTGCTCCTTTAATCCTTAAAAGTTTTCTAATCCATTAAGGGTAAAAACATCAGCAAACCTTTTGTGCATCCAGATCAGATCAGAAAAATAGCTTCCTGCCCATGTGGCCTGGCATTTTTACTGCTAGCGGGGAGGAGAGAGTAGACAGCTCTCCCAAACTTCTTACTTAAAATTCAGACTATACCCTGAGAGATTTACCTACAAGAAAGTGTGTATTGTATTTTGTTTTTTTGCCTAAAACAGAAAGCTGTTACTTTTTCCTGTTGTCCCCCCCTAAATTTAGTCTCAGGTTAAGGCTGAGGTTTTTCACCCACCCTCTATTAAAAGCTAACTGATTAGGATGTGCCTGTACTTACAACAATTTTCTTTCTCTGAAGTCTCTAAAAGACCCAGTTCACTATGTGAAACCCTAACCCTTAGCCAGTAGCACCACGTACCAGCAAAGTAAAATTGCAAGAAAGGGAATAATGACATACTCATTTGGATATAGAATCCTATCTTACCCTATAAAGAAGTAAGAAGAGAATAAGACAAGAGGTTGGGGGATAAATGAATGGAGAGAGGAAAGTAGTAGTGGGAATGATTAAAAGCAAAACACTTGTAAGGAGGGACATAGTGAAAGGAAAGAGAGAGCAGAAGTAAAAGGGAAAAATAAGTTGGAGGAGAATGTATACTTAGTAATTGTAGCTGTGAATGTGAGTGGAATGAACTCATCCATAAATGGAAACTGAGAGTAGAGTGGATTAAGAACTAGAAACGTTGAGGTAGTGTTTACAAGAAATACATTTGTGGCAGGGAGACACACATAAAGTAGAGATAGTGGGCTGGAATATGATTTATTATGCTTCAGCTAAATAAAAAAAGGGGCAGCTGAGTGGCTCAGTGGATTGAGAGCCAGGCCTAGAGACTGGAGGTCCTAGGTTCAAGTCCAGCCTCGGACACTTCCAGCTGTGTGACCTTGGGCAAGTCACTTGACCCCTACTGCCCACCCTTACCACTCCTGGGCCAAGGACTGTCCCTAGCCCGGATGAAAAAAGGAGGAGGGTTGGGCGTGGGGCTAGCAACCCCACCCTGTAAAAACTACATCTGCTAAAGAAACTGCAACCTAAAGTAGGGGCAGCTGGGCTAGCTCAGTGGATTGAGAGCCAGGCCTAGAGATGAAAGGTCCTAGGTTCAAGTCCGGGCTCAGACACTTCCCAGCTGGGTGACCCTGAGCCACTGTGTGTCCCATTGCCTACTGGTTGTGGCCCTGTGCTCCTAGAATGGAGTCCCAGGATAAAAAAAAATAAATAAAAAAAATTAAAAAAAAAGGAGGAATAGCAATGATCTCCAAACCTAAAGCAAAAATATATCTAATTCAGAGAAAAGAAAGAAAATTACATCTTGATAAAAGGTAGCATAAACAATAATGTAATATTAATATTAAGCATATTTGAATGAAATGGTATAGTCTCCAAATATTTAAAGGAGAAATTAAATAAGGACGAAATAGATGGTAAAATTATACTAGTGGGGGACTTCAATTTTCCCTTCTCTGAAATAGATAAATTTAACCATAAAATAAACAAGAAAAGAAGTGAATGAAATCTTAGAAAAGTTAGATTTAGTAGGTCTCTGGAGAAAATTGAGTGGGAATAGAAAAGAATATACGTTTTTTTCACCAGTATGTAAAACCTACATGTATTGGCCATAATTTTACAACCAAATGTAGAAAAGCAGAGGAAATAAAATAAATCTAACAATCTTATATCATAATGCAATAAAATTATAATCAAGAAGTGTCTGTGGAAAAAAACTAAAAAAAAATTAATTGGAAACGAAATAATCCCATTCTAAAAAAGGGGTGGGTCAAAGAACAAGTTATATAAACAATAATTTCATTAAGGAGAATGATAATAAGGAAACAACATATGAAAAATTATGGGATACAGTCAATGCACTGTTTTGTTTTCATAAATAAAATAAAGAAAAAGTTTAATGGATTGGGTATTTTAAAAGGGAATTCTTTGTTTTCTTTGAGTTTACACTTATGAAAGGGAATCCTTTATTCCTTTGTCTATTTTGAGTTTACTCTTTGGTTAAAAATTATTTAAGTACCCCTTCTTAGTACCTCACTAGATTGTGAAGACAGGATTAACTCTCCTTTGTCTACTTTTGAATTGAATAAACAAAAACTTGAACATCCTACTTAGCAGTAGGTGTAGGAGCTCTTCATCCTTTTAACTCAGTCAGGAAATGAGAATTCACACCTCAGTCAGCCAGGAATTTGTGAACTCTTTTGATGAGTATTTACCTCTCCAGAAGGTGAAAAGTGGTTTCCACAAACACTGCCCCCTGGGGCAGTCCTGGGCATTTTGGAAGCTGTGATTGGCCCTTGCAAAAAGGGAAAGGGACAAGAAGCACCATAAAAGGCCCTGAATTTCTGGGGCTACCGAAGTCCACTTCAAGAAGGAAGTCAGCTTCAAAAAGGCGGCAGCTTCAAGAAGAAAGTGGGCTTCAATAAGAAAGTCTGCTTCAAGAAGAAAGTTAGCCTCAGGATTAATCTTTAGCTCAAGTCATCCTCTTGACCTATCTCTTAGAGGGAACTTGGGTGAGTGAATTGCTGGCTTTCCTTTCCTGTATCCTAGAGAGGGCTTAACTCTAACTGAAGGTCAACAAGTCCTGTCTGAATTGAGAACTGGAGAAATATTTAGATAGAGAGGCTAAATGTCTTCTCTAATTTTCTGTATTTCTCTACTTTCACTCTTTCCACCTCATTTGTAAATAAAAGGTATTAAAAGTCATTTCAACTTTGAGCAATGATACTTTAAATCAGCAAATACTATATTATTTATAATTTTCATATATTTTAGTCAATGCATTAAAATTTAATTCCTACAGTATGTTACTAAAAAAAACCACCAGAAAATGAACAAATGAAAAACCCCAAATAAAGACCAATTTGGAAAGCTTAAAAATCAATGGAGTAATTTAAAAACTGAAATTATAAAAAATCATTGAACTAATAAATAACAGTAATAGTTTGTGTAATGGGGAAAAACACAAATAAAATAGGAGCATTGCTTAATTTGGTTAAATAAAAGGAAAGAAGAAAATCAAATGACCAGAGCCAAGAATGAAAAGGATGAACTTACCACCAATAAAAGGAGATTAAAATGATCCTTAGGATCTATTTTGCACTATTAAATCCCCAAAATATGACAATCTAAGTGAAATGGATGAATATTTATAAAAATATTATTTGCCTAGATTAATAGAAGTAGAATATTTGAATAATCCTATCACAGAAAAAATTTGAACATCAATGAACTCTAATAAAAAATCCCCAGGGACAAATGGATTCACAAGTGAATGTTATCAAACATTTAAAAAATAATTAATCCCAATAGTATAGAAACTATAGGAAAATAGGCAAAAAAGGATTCCTCCAAAATTCTTCTGATACAAATGTGATACTGATATTTAAGTCAAGAAGAGCAAAAAAAGAAAAAAGAAAATTACAGGCCAATTCCTTAATTAAGATAGTTGAAAATTTTTAAATAAAATACTAACAAGGAGATTACAAAATGTAAAGATCATAAACTGACCAGGTAGGATTCATGTCAAGAATGCTGGTGTGTTTTAATTTTAGGAAAACTACCAACATAATTGATTACATGTCAATAACAAATGTAACAGAAATCATATGATTATCTCAATAGATGCAGAAAAAGCCTTTGACAAAACACCAGCAGACATCCTATTAAAAACACTAGAAAGCATAGGAATAAATGGACATTTCTTTAAGTGATAAGTAGCATCTATCAAAAACCATTAGCAAGTATCTTCTGCAATGGGAATGAGTTAAAATCCTTCCCAATATAATTGGTGGTGAAGCAAGGATGTCAATTATTACCACTATCATTTAATATTATTCTAAATTGCTAACTTTAACAAAAATAGAATAAAAATGAATTGAAGCAAATAAGTAACCAGTGAGAAAACTAAACTATCACTCTACAGATGATATGATTTTCTACTTGTAGAATCAATTAAAATTAGTTAAAATAATTAATAATTCTAGCAAAGTGGCAGAATGCAAGCTAAGCCTAATAAATCATTAGTATTTATTACCAACGAAGTCTAGCAGTAAGAGATAGAAAAAGAAATTCCATTTAAAATGACTCTAGACAACACAAAATACCTGGGAATAGACTTTCCAAGACAAATACAAGAATTATATGAAGACAATTACAAAACTCCCCCCCTCCCAAAACCAGATCTAAAAAATTTGGAAAAATATTAATTCCTCATGGTATATTTGCAAGAAGAATAGTTATTTTTGTAGCTGCTGAATTTAGGTTCAATTTGCATAGTATAATAAGAACACTTTGACTCAGTCAAGAGAATTAATAGACTTATTAGGAGGAAGATGAGGAGAGTGTTAGAAATATGGAAATATAGATATAAAAGAGTTCAATATTCCTATATACATAACCAAATCAGGAAGAACCTACTCTTTATTTTCATGCTGGTGAGTCCCTTCTCTCAGCTCCAGATGTCTTATTTAGTCCTAGGAAGAACATTATTTCCACAGGTGAGACTCCAATGAACCAGTAGAAGGATTATCTTATATTGACCTCAGAATAAAGAAGGCATGAAGCCAAGTCTTTGTTAACCATTTAACTAAAGTGAGCCTAGGTCCTTACCACCTGTAACTGGCTTAGTTAAAGGTAGTAAGACAGGCATGCTTTCTAGGCACAACATTAATGTTTTCCAGACATACAAAGTGAATCTGGACTTCTGTCCCTCTTGGGAATATGACCAAGGATAGAGAGATTCAAAAAATAACCCATATTCAATTCCCCATTCTACTGAGAACATGGTCAATGTCTGGAAAGAAGGGACAAGATTGCCAAGGTTACTTTGACGGTCATACACAGGAACCTTGGAAGATCTCTGTATTTCTTTAACTTGTACATCAGTAGACCAAGCTAATATAATAAAAATGATAATTATACCTAAATTAATTTACTTATTCAGTGTCACAAAAATAAAATACCAAAATAGTTTATAGAATTAGAAAAAATTATAACAAAATCCATCTGGAAGAGGAGGTCAAGAATATCAAAGGAATTGATGAAAAACATGTGAAGGAAGGTGATCTAGTAGTATCAGATCTCAAACTGTACTATATAGCATTAATCATCAAAATAATCTGGTGCTGGCTAGGAAATAGAAAGGTGAATCAATGGAATAGATTTGACCTACATTATAAAGGATTAACTGACTTTAGCAATTGAATGTTTGATAAACCTAAGGATCCCAGCTTTGGGGATGAGAACACACTATTTGACAAAAAATGCTACAAAATGGCTAAATGATATGACACAAACTAGGCATACAGCAATATCTCACACCATATATACCAAGATAAAGTCAAAATTGGGTATATGATTTATATATTACGAGTGATAACATAAACAATTAGGGGAACATAGAACTATCTATCAGACCTGTGGAACAGGGAAGAATTCATGTCCAACCAAGAGACAGAGAATATTACAAGATATAAAATCAATAGTTTTGATTATATTAAATTTAAAAGGTTTCATAGAAACAAAATTAATGTGACCAACATTAGAAGAGAAACAAAGAGAATTTTAATAACAAATTTCTTTGATAAAGGTCTAATTTATCAAATTTACAGAGAACTATATCAAATTTCTAAGAATACAAATCATTCCCCAATTGATGAATACTAAGGCATAAAACATAGCAAACAAATGCAAAAGAGCAGAAATAATAAAAGCAACTTTTTCTGATCATAATGCAATAAAAATAATTATTAGTAAGGTTACATGGAAAGGCAAATCAAAAATCAATTGAAAATTAAATAATATGATTCTCCAAAATCGGTTGGTTAAAGAACTAATAATAGAAACAATAATTTAATTGAAGGAAATGACAATGAAGAGACATCCTACTGATATCTATAGGATGCAGCCAAAGCGGTACTCAGGGGAAAATTTATATCTGTGAGTGCATATATCAACAAATCAGAGAGGGAAGAGGTCAATGAATTGGGTATGCAACTTAAAAAAACCTAGACAGAGAACAAAGTGAAATAAAAAATTCACCAAAAAAAAACCAAACAACAGATGAATTCAAAATTAGAAGGAAAAACAGGAAACTGAAAGGAAATTCATAGCATGTTCTAAAATGAATTATTTCTTCGAAACATAGGAAGGATTCTGGGAAGATGGCTGCTTAGATGGAGCGAATCTTAAAACCTCCACACCTTTACACACTGAGATAGAAAACAATGCACTTCCAGAAGAAAGAGGACCAAATCTAATAAAAGGACAAAGCAGGGGGAAACCTACTGCAGCACAACTAAAGAGGTACACCAAGAAAAAGGCTTCAATTCTTGAACTGTTAGGTCTGAGCATGTAGAAGGGGAATCCCAGGACACCTCCCCCAAGTGCTGTGCAGAGTCTCCAGTGGCCCTGGAAATCTCAGGGCAGGTGGGCACACTGGCCTGGAGAGAGGGCCTTGCTGGAGCCAGATTTTGGGAGTTGAACACAGGCACTGAAGAGGTGACTGGAGGAGAAAACCAGAGAAACTGTAGTATACAGAATTGGGGTCATATAGTTTTTTCTAGCTTTGGCTGAGTTCCAAAAGCGGTTAGGTTTTTGGAATCTTGAGGAGAAAAGGCAGTTGACTGGATCTTCCGTGGAGGGAGGTTGTGAATCAGCTGAGCTGTCTCTGACCTAACTTTAATATTGAAATTGAGCCTAGCTTTGACATATTTAATTAAGAAATTATTATTTAGATAAATCCTTTATATCTTCCTTTCCTATTACCATCCCTACCTTTTCCCTCCCTTACCTTATATGTTAATAAGGAGTGTAATTAGAGAGGAGTTAAATCTGTGAAGGGTTACCTAATTGACAGCCTTAGTTATAGTTGGTCAGTCATCATTTATTCCCTTTAGATGGTATCTAGTAAAAACTGAGTTTAAGGCAGGTCCTTACTCAGACTCCATCTTTACTTCCCTTCCCCCACCTGAGGTTCCTGAGACAACTGATAGGGCTTTCCTTTGATCCACCTTCCTAACAAACATCCTTCAAACAAAATAAACCCTTTTGTGTTTCAATAGCCTTATTAGTGTAATTTGTCTGTTAGTTATCAAGAGGGAAGAAGAGGGAAAGAGACAACATACTCTGGTCTTAGAGGGAAGCTGGGGCATCCATCTTGAAGGAAGGTGTTACTTCAAAATAGGTCCCTTCCTGTAAAATTAACTAAAGCCTGTTTGTTAATTTCAGTCTAGTCTATTTCCCTCAGCTTGTGTTTGAGTCTAAGTCCCATACTGTAATCCTGCTGTGTTTGTCTGTTTAGTTTAACTTCTCTTCTCCCTAAAAGATCTCTGTTTCCCTTCTGTGTTATACTCCTGACTTCAGTCCTATTATATCCTGAATCTCCTTTAATCCCAGCCTACTTGAAAGTGATTTTACCCACTTAGCAAGTCTCCAAAATCTTCCTTATCAATTTCCCTTATCCCAAACACCTTTCCTCAAAATTTCTAAATAACAAAACACAGCAAAAACACCTGGAAGATGGTGGCTTAGAGAGAGCCAAACCTCAGATGAAAAACAGCTTGGCTTCCTCATACCCAGATATATAACAAAGGGCTTCAAGAGGAAAAAAAAAACCTGATCAAACACAAAGACAGTGCAGGGAGACCCCACTGCTGGACAGCTCAGCTTAGTAAAATCTTTCCTTGTCCCAGCACTTTTTTCCCTTTTCTCCTTCTCCAGGTTTTAGCCTCAGGGCAGATTAAGAAACTAATCCAATCAATACAGGCTTTATAAAATCAATTAGACAGACAATAAGTTTTCAGAGGGCAGAGAAAGTAACAACATACCTCCATTGCCAGCTGAGGGAAGATCTTTCATCAAAGATTATTAAATACATCTGCTCAAACTAGCAGAAAAAAAGGATAAAATATGAGTAAGCAACAGAAAAAGAGAAAAGAAATGACAATTGACAGCTTCATTCAAGGAAGTGAAAAGAGAGCAAATGAAATAGCCATAGAAGAAGAGGAAGCAGTTCCAACGAACTGGACACAGGCTTTGGAAGATCTCAAAATTCGATTAACTCAAGAATTTCAGGAACTCAAAAAGCAATCAAGAGAGGCAAGAGAGACTGAAGACAATTTGAAAAAGGAAATACATGAACTAACACAAGAAAATAAAGTCTTAAAAGCCAAAAGTGGCCAGCTTGAAAATGAAGCAAAGAAGGCAAAATATGATCTACAAAGAAAATCAGACCAGAAGGCGGGTGACCAAAAAGCCAGGGATGAAATTCAGTCTTTAAAAAACAGAACTCAACAACTAGAAACAAATGACTTCACAAAACAGCAAGAATATATTAAACAAAATTAAAAAGAAAAATTTGAGGAGAATGTGAAACACCTCATTGATTCAAGCAAATATCTGGAGAAAAGAGCTAGAAGAGACAACTTAAGAATTATTGGTTTATCAGAACATCATGATAAAAGAAAAAGTTTAGATAGCATTTTACAAGAAATTCTCAGACAAAATTATCGAGAAATTCTTGAAGAGGGAAAAGTGGAAATTGACAGAATCCACAGATAACCTGCTACATTTAATGTACAACTGAAAACTTCCAGAAATATTATAGCCAAATTCAAAAACTACCAGACCAAGGAAAAATATTACAAGCTGCTAAAAAGAAGTCATTCAGATATCCGGGAACAACAGTTAGGAAAATACAGGATCTGGCTGCATCTACATTGAAGGTCTGGAAGGCATGGAACACAATATTCTGGAAAGCAAGAGAACTGGGTCTACAACCAAGAATCAAGTATCCAGCAAAACTGACTATATTATTGCAGGGGAAATATGGTCATTCAATAAAATCAAGGACTTCCAATTATTCATCAAGAAAAAACTGGACTTGAACAGAGAGTTTGCTGAAGTCTACAGAACTCTAGAATCACCATAAGGTAATTAAGAGAATGGGGAGAAGGGAAAATTCTTTTCTTTAAGGGACCCAATACATTCAATCAATTTGTATCCCAAGAAGAAAAGAAGATATTGGCAAATATTAAAAAATTGTTATTACCAACAGGGTAACTAGAAGAAATTTACATAGAGGGAACAGTGACAAATTGTATAGGATGAAATGTAAATATATACAAAAATAGAGGAGGAAAAGAAGGAAATAATGAGAAAAATAGGAAAATAAACAAAAAGGAATAAATTTATATTCCATAAAGAAGTGTGTAGGACCAACAGGAAAAAATAACAATACACTGTAAGGGTAAAAAGGTTAGAGAGAGGAAATACTCAGCACTTAAATGCATTGAAATCAACTTAAAGATGGAAGAACAATCAGATCCATTGGGGCAGAGAATTGATTCATGCCCTAAAGAGAAGTAGAAGGGTAACAAAAGGACTGGTGGAGAGGGAAGTAACACTAGGAAGGAAGAGGGCAAGGGGATGGGTAGCTTAAAAAGATCCAAAAAAAGAATAAGAAGGGAATAAGAAGGGAGAGTGGAGAAAGGGAAATACAATAAGGGAGGTGATCAGGGAACTAAATAAAAACAAAACACTGGTATAGAAGGAAATAGTGAAAGAAGAAAGGACAGGGCAAGGCGAGAGAATCAAAATATCTGGGAATACACAGAAGATAATTATAACTCTGAATGTGAATGGGATGAACTTGCCCAAAAAATGGAAGCAAATAGAAGAATGGATTAGAAATCAAAATTCTGCCATATGTTGTCTACAAGAAATCCCCATGAGAGAGACAGACATACATAGAATGAAAATGAAAGGATGGAGCTAAATCTATTAGACTTCAAATGAGAAAAAGAAGGCAGGGGTTGCCTCCATTCTCTCTGACAGAGCCAAAGTAAAAAAGGATGAGGTTAAAAGAGATAGGGAAGGTAACTATATCCTAATAAAAGGTAGTATAAACGAAGAACTATCAGTACTCAATATGTATGCACCAAATGGTATAGCTTCCAAATTTCTAAAGGAGAAGCTAGAAGGGCTCAATGATGAAATAGATAGCAAAACCATACTAGTGGGGGACCTCAAACTTCCTCTATCAGATCTAAAAATCAAACCAAAAAATAAACGAGGTAGAGATAAGAGAGTTGAATGAAACCCTAGAAAATTTAGTTAATAAATATATGGAGAAAAATAAATAGTGACATAAAGAAATACACCTTTTCAGCAGCACATGGAACATTCACAAAGATAGAAAATGTAATAGGGCAAAGAAATATCACAAAAAAATGCAAAAAAAGCAGAAATAAGAAATGTAACCTCAGATCATAATACAATGAAGATAATTATTAATAAGAATACATGAGAGGCAAATAAAAAACTAATTGGAAATTAAATAATATGATTCTCCAAAATAATTTAGTGAAAGAACAAATCATAGAAAATTAATAATTACATTGAAGACAATGACGATGATGAGATGTTGTACCCAAACCTATGGGATGTAGCCAAAGCAGTTCTAAGGGGAATATCTATATCACTGAGTACATATATTAACAAATTAGGGAGGGCAAAGATTAATGAATTGGGCATGCAACATAAAAAACTAGAAAATGAACAAATTAAAAATACTCAGATGAAAACTAAATTAGAAATACTAAAAATCAAAGGAGAAATTAATAAAATAGAAAATAAAAGAACTACTGAATTAATAAATGACTAGAAGCTATTATTTTGAAAAAAACAGAAAAAATAGACAAAGTACTAGTAAATCTAATAAAAAAAGGAAAGAATAAAACCAAATTAACAGTATCAAAGATGAAAAGGGAGACCTCACTTTTAATGAAGAGGAAATTAAAGCAATCATTAAAAACTATTTTGCCCAATTATATGGGAATAAATATATCAATCTGGGTGATATGGATGAATACTTAAAAAATATAAATTGCTTAGATTACCAACAGAAGAAATAGAATACTTAAATAATCCAATATCAGAAAAAGAAATTGAACAAGCCATCAAAGGACTCCCTAAGAAAAAATCGCCAGGGCCTGATGGATTTACAAGTGAATTCTATAAAACATTCAAAGAACAACTAATCCCAATATACAAATTATTGATATAATGAGCAAAGAAGCAGTCCTACCAAATTCCTTTTATGATACAAATATGGTACTGACTCCAAAGCCAGATAGATGAAAAACAGAGAAAGAAAATTACAGATCAATCTCCTTAAGGAACATAGATGCAAAAATCTTAAATAGAATACTAGCAAAAAGACTCCAGATCAAGAGGGTTATCCATCATGATCAAGTGGGATTTATACCAGGAATGCAAGGATAGTTCAACATTAGGAAAGCTGTCCACATAACTGACCATATCAACAAGCTAACACACAAAAATCACATGATTATCTCAATAGATGCTGAAAAAGCTTTTGACAAAATATAACATCTATTCCTACTGAAAACACAAGAAAGTATTGGAATAGAAGGACCTTTCCTAAAAATAATAAACAGTATACACCTAAAACCATCAACAAGCATCATATGCAATGGAGACAAATTAGAAGTCTTCCCAATAAGAACAGGAGTGAAACAAAGATGCCCACTATCACCTCTATTATTTAAAGTTGTACTAGAAACATTAGCAGTAGAAATTAAAGAAGAAAAAGTAATTGACAGTATTATAATAGGCAATGAGGAGACTAAGCTATAACTCTTTGCAGATGACATGATGTTCTCCTGAAAAAAATCCTAGGGAATCAACTAAAAAGCTAGTAGAAATAATCAACAACTTTAGAAAATGTGCAGGATAGAAAATAAATCCACATAAATCATTAGCATTTCTATATATTCCAACACATCACATCAGCAAGAGTTAGAAAGAGAAATTATTTAAAATCACCCTAGACAATATAAAATACTTAGGAATCTATCTACCAAAACAAACACAGGAATTATATGACCACAACTACAAAACACTTTCCAAATAATTAAAACAAGATCTAAACAATTGGAAAAACATTGACTGCTCATGGGTAAGATGAGCTAACATAATAAAATTGACCATTCCACCCAAATTAATTTACTTATTTAGTGCCATACCTATCAAATTACAGAAATTTTTTTTACTGAATTAGAAAAAAAGTATAACAAAGTTCATTTGGAAGAACAAAAGATTAAGAATATCAAGGGAAATAATGAAAAAAAAACGTGAAAGAAGGTCACTTGGCACTGCCAGATATTAAGCTATACTATAAAGCAGTGGTCATCAAAACAATATGGTCCTGGACTTGTCTTGAGGTTCCAGGTTAAGATGGAGGCAGACTAAAAAGCAGCTGCTCAACCTCTCCTAACCGAAGCATAAATGAATCCTCAAAGGGACATAAAAATAAATCCAGAAGAATGAAGGGACCCCACAACAGGGCTCAGCATTGAAGGTACGTGGAATCGGGGCATTTCCACTCTATAAAGGGGTGGAATAGCTCTCACTAGAGCGTGAGCTGAAGAAGCCCCTCCCTCACCCCCCCCACACCACATACAGTGCCAAAACCAGTGTACAAGAGTTAAAGCAGGTTTGGGCCACCCATTAAGTCATTGGCAGCTCCAGGGCCTGTTCCTGAGAGCAGCAAGACTTAGGAACACAAGAGGCTAAAGAATGCGTGTGGACTTTGAACACACACCTTGAGCCCAGGGGCAGATAAAGGCATTGCCATAGGCATGGACGAGGATCTTGAGCACAGGCTTGGACCTCTGGGGGGGACCCTATACAGATGGGAGCATGGCTGTGGAAGCAGCACCCTGAGACTGCTGAAGAAACTTCAGGCAGAGGGTCAGACTGGGGACAACCAGGAGGCTCTACCATGAGAACAATGAGACCTGAGACCTCGGGAGCCTAGAGAGCTCAGACAGACCCTGAGTGTTAGGATAAAGCTGAGAAGGCACAGGGCTAAAAATGGCAAGCCAAAATCGGGAACTCCAGAAGAGAAAGATCATCAAGAAGAAATTTGTAACACTCTACAACTTTTACAGAGAGAAAATCCAGACAACAGAGGAAACAGCAGAGGAGAACAATCAAGTAATCATATCCAAACCTTCCCAAAATAATGAAAACTGGCAACAAGCTATTGAAGAGTTCAAATCTGAGATGATGAGACAGACGGAAAAGATCTGGCAAGAAAATAACACTTTAAAAGGCAGAATTTTGCAATTGGAAAGTGAGGCTGAGAAGTCAAATGAAATGATAACCAAATTGAACACCAGAAATGACCAGATTGAAAAGGAAAACCAGTCCCTAAAGGCTAGAATTGAGCAATTAGAAGCTAATGATTTTTCAAGACAGCAAGAACAAATAAAACAAAGTCAAAAGACTGATAAAATAGAAGGAAACATGAAATATCTCAATGAGAAAGGAAAAGACCAAAAAATGGTCTAGAAGAGACAATCTGAGAATCATTGGTCTTCCTGAAAAAGTAGAAATTAATAGAAATTTGGACTCCATACTAAAAGAAATTATTTAGCCAAATTTCCCTGAAGATCTACAATAAGAGGGCAATATAGACATTGAAAGGATCCATAGATCACCCACTACACTAGACCAAGAAAAGACAACCCCCAGGAATATAATAGCCAAATTCAAGAGCTTCCAAGTAAAAGAAAACATTTTACAAGAAGCCAGAAAGAAACAATTCAAATATCAGGAGCACCAATCAGGATCACACAGGATCTGGCAGCCTCCACACTAAAAGACTGCAAGGCTTGGAATATAATACTCAGAAAAGCAAGAGAACTGGGTCTTCAACCACGGATCAACTACCCATCAAAATTGACTATATACTTCCAGGGAAAAGTATGGGCATTCAACAAGATAGATTTCTAAGTATTTGCACAGAAAAGACCAGGATGAAATAGAAAGTTTGATATCTAACCACAAAAATCAAGAGAAACATGAAAAGTAAAATAAGAAACAGAGGGGAAAGAAAGAAAACTCATATTTTTTTTAAATTTGCCTCTTTAAGTGCTTCAATAAGATCTAATTGTCTGTATTCCTATGTGGAGAAATGCTATGTATAATTCTCTGTAGTGAACTCTATTCACTATTATAGTAATCAGAAGAATAATTCATAATGAGAGGTTGTAATACTAAATGGTTTAAGATGATATGGGGGGTGGGAAAGAGGGGGGTAAATAGTAGGGGACACCAAGAGAAACTTGAGTGAATGAGAAAAATAGGATATTCTATTACACACGAAGAGGGGAGGGGAAGGGGAGGGGAAATACTATTATCAGAAGAAGAGGAAGAGAGTATTAAGAGACAATATTTAAACCTTACTCTTAGTGTTATTAACCTGGAGAGGGAAGAGTAGCTATATTATCCATTGGGATATAAAACTCTATCTAACCCTACTGAGAAAGTCAGAAGGGATAAAACAAAGGGAGCAGGGGAGTAGGGAGGCCAAAAAAGGGAGGGGAGAAGAAGGGGGAGGGAATTCATTAGACCTTTAAAAATAAAAAGAGGGTAATAATAAGGGATGGGGTAGAAAGGGAAGTTAATCAAGGGAGGGGGTAAGAGTTACCAGCTTAAAGCAAACCACTGCTTTAAAAGAAATAGTGTATGAAGAAGGAATAGAACTAGGAGAGGATAGAAAAATGTCAGAGAATGCACAACTAATAATTATAACTCTGAATGTGAATGGGATGAACTCTGTCATAAAAAGGAAGCAAATAGGAGAGTGGATTAGAAACCAAAACCCTACCATATGTTGTCTACAAGAAACACATATGAGGTGGGTGGACATACACAAGTTTAACGTTAAGGGCTGGAGCAAAATCTTTTTGATGTCAAGTGAAAAAAGAAGGCAGGAGTGGCTATTAGGATTTCTGATGAAGTCAAAGTAAAAATAGATATGACTAAAAAAGACAGGGAAGGTCATTACATCCTGATTAAAGGCAGTATAGACAATGAGGAAATAACAGTGCTCAATATGTATCCACCAAGTGGGATAGAATCCAAATTCATAAAAGAGAAGCTGGCAGATCTCAAGAAGGAAATAGATAGTAAAACCATAAGAGGGGAGATCTTAATATTCCTCTGTCAGATCTAGATAAATCAAACCAAAAAATAAAAAAGAAAGAGATAAGAGAGGTAAAAGAAGTTCTAGAAAAATTAGATTTAATTGATATGTAGAGAAAAATAAATAGGGACAAAAAGGAATACACCTTCTTTTCAGCTTCACATGGTACATTCACAAAGATGGACCATGTAAAAGGGCATAGAAACAATGCAAAAAATGCAAAGGAGGAGAAATAATGAATGTAACCTTCTCAGATCATAATGCAATAAAAATAATAATTAGTAAGAGTACGTGGACAGGCAAATAAAAAAATTATTAGAAATTAAATTATATGATTCTCCAAGACCAGCTAGTCAAAGAAGAAATCATAGAAACAAACAACAATTTCATTGAAGAGAATGACAATGATGAGACATCCTACCAAACTCTGTGGGATGCAGCCAAGGCCATACTCAGGGGGAAATTTATATCCTTGAGTGCCTATATTAACAAATTAGGGAGGGCAGAGATTCATGAATTGGGTATGCAACTTAAAAATTAGAGAATGAACAAATTAAAAATCCCCAGATGAAAACTAAATTAGAAATATTAAAAATCAAGGGAGAAATTAATAAAATTGAAAGTAAAAGAANATAGATTTCTAAGTATTTGCACAGAAAAGACCAGGATGAAATAGAAAGTTTGATATCTAACCACAAAAATCAAGAGAAACATGAAAAGTAAAATAAGAAACAGAGGGGAAAGAAAGAAAACTCATATTTTTTTAAATTTGCCTCTTTAAGTGCTTCAATAAGATCTAATTGTCTGTATTCCTATGTGGAGAAATGCTATGTATAATTCTCTGTAGTGAACTCTATTCACTATTATAGTAATCAGAAGAATAATTCATAATGAGAGGTTGTAATACTAAATGGTTTAAGATGATATGGGGGGTGGGAAAGAGGGGGGTAAATAGTAGGGGACACCAAGAGAAACTTGAGTGAATGAGAAAAATAGGATATTCTATTACACACAAAGAGGGGAGGGGAAGGTGAGGGGAAATACTATTATCAGAAGAAGAGGAAGAGAGTATTAAGAGACAATATTTAAACCTTACTCTTAGTGTTATTAACCTGGAGAGGGAAGAGTAGCTATATTATCCATTGGGATATAAAACTCTATCTAACCCTACTGAGAAAGTCAGAAGGGATAAAACAAAGGGAGCAGGGGAGTAGGGAGGCCAAAAAAGGGAGGGGAGAAGAAGGGGGAGGGAATTCATTAGACCTTTAAAAATAAAAAGAGGGTAATAATAAGGGATGGGGTAGAAAGGGAAGTTAATCAAGGGAGGGGGTAAGAGTTACCAGCTTAAAGCAAACCACTGCTTTAAAAGAAATAGTGTATGAAGAAGGAATAGAACTAGGAGAGGATAGAAAAATGTCAGAGAATGCACAACTAATAATTATAACTCTGAATGTGAATGGGATGAACTCTGTCATAAAAAGGAAGCAAATAGGAGAGTGGATTAGAAACCAAAACCCTACCATATGTTGTCTACAAGAAACACATATGAGGTGGGTGGACATACACAAGTTTAACGTTAAGGGCTGGAGCAAAATCTTTTTGATGTCAAGTGAAAAAAGAAGGCAGGAGTGGCTATTAGGATTTCTGATGAAGTCAAAGTAAAAATAGATATGACTAAAAAAGACAGGGAAGGTCATTACATCCTGATTAAAGGCAGTATAGACAATGAGGAAATAACAGTGCTCAATATGTATCCACCAAGTGGGATAGAATCCAAATTCATAAAAGAGAAGCTGGCAGATCTCAAGAAGGAAATAGATAGTAAAACCATAAGAGGGGAGATCTTAATATTCCTCTGTCAGATCTAGATAAATCAAACCAAAAAATAAAAAAGAAAGAGATAAGAGAGGTAAAAGAAGTTCTAGAAAAATTAGATTTAATTGATATGTAGAGAAAAATAAATAGGGACAAAAAGGAATACACCTTCTTTTCAGCTTCACATGGTACATTCACAAAGATGGACCATGTAAAAGGGCATAGAAACAATGCAAAAAATGCAAAGGAGGAGAAATAATGAATGTAACCTTCTCAGATCATAATGCAATAAAAATAATAATTAGTAAGAGTACGTGGACAGGCAAATAAAAAAATTATTAGAAATTAAATTATATGATTCTCCAAGACCAGCTAGTCAAAGAAGAAATCATAGAAACAAACAACAATTTCATTGAAGAGAATGACAATGATGAGACATCCTACCAAACTCTGTGGGATGCAGCCAAGGCCATACTCAGGGGGAAATTTATATCCTTGAGTGCCTATATTAACAAATTAGGGAGGGCAGAGATTCATGAATTGGGTATGCAACTTAAAAATTAGAGAATGAACAAATTAAAAATCCCCAGATGAAAACTAAATTAGAAATATTAAAAATCAAGGGAGAAATTAATAAAATTGAAAGTAAAAGAACTATTGAATTAATAAATAAGGCTAGAAGCTGGTATTTTGAAAAAACAGATAAAATAGACAAAGTACTGGTCAATCTAATACAAAAAAGGAAAGAAGAAAACCAAATTAACAGTATCAAAGATGAAAAGGGAGACCTCACCTCTAATGAAGGGGAAATTAAGGCAACAATTAAAAACTATTTCACCAAATTATATGGCAATAAATATAATAATCTAGGAGATATGGATGAATATTTACAAAAATATAAATTGCCTAGATTAACGGCAGAATAAATAGAATACCTAAATAATCCCATATCAGAAAAGAAATTGAACAAGCCATCAAAGAACTCCCTAAGAAAAAATCGCCAGTGCCTGATGGATTCACAAGTGAATTCTATAAAACATTCAAAGAGCAACTAATCCCAATACTATACAAATTATTTGATATAATTAGCAAAGAAGGAGTCCTACCAAATTCCTTTCATGACACAAATATTTTATTGACTACAAAGCCAGGTAGATCAAAAACAAAGAAAGAAAACTACAGACCAATCTCCCTAATGAATATAGATGTAAAAATTTTAAATAGAATAGTAGCAAAGAGTCTCCAGCAAGTGATCAAGAGGATCATCCACCATGATCAGGTGGAATTTATACCAGGAATGCAAGTATGGTTCAACATTAGGAAAACCATCCACATAATTGAACATATTAACAATCTAGCAAACAAAAATTACAGGATTATCTTAATAGATGCTGAAAAAGCCTTTGACAAAATACAGCATCCATTCCTATTGAAAACACTGAAAAGTATAGGAATAGAAGGACCTTTTCTAAATATAATAAACAGTATATACCTAAAACCATCAACAAACATCATATGCAATGGTAATAAATTAGAAGCCTTCCCAATAAGATCAGGAGTGAAACAAGGATGCCCATTATCACCTCTATCATTCAACATAGTACTAGAAACACTAGCAGTAGCAATTAGAGAAGAAAAAGAAATTGAAGGTATCAAAATAGGCAAAGAGGAGACTAAGCTATTACTCTTTGTAGATGATATGATGGTCTACTTAAAAATTCCTAGAGAATCATCTAAGAGGCTTGTAGAAATAATGAACAACTTTAGCAAATTGCAGGATACAAAATAAATGCACATAAATCATCAGCATTTTTATATATATCCAACACATTAGAGCAGCAAGAGGTAGAAAGAGAAACACCATTTAAAATCACCCTAGACAATATAAAATACTTAGAAATCTATCTACCAAAACAAACATAGGAATTATATGAAAACAACTACAAAAGACTTTCCAAACAAATAAAACTATATCTAAATAATTGGAAAAACATTGATTGCTCATGGGTAGTACGAACTAACATAATAAAAATGACCATTCTACCCAGATTGATTTACCTGTTTAGTGGCATACCTATCAAACTACCAAAAAACTTCTTTGCTGAATTAGGAAAAACTATAACAAAGTTCATTTGGAATAAGAAAAGGTCAAGAATATCTAGGGAAATAATGAAGGAAATGTGAAGGAAGGGGGCCTAGCAGTACCATATATTAAACTGTACTATAAAGCAGTGGTCATCAAAAAAGTATGGTACTGGCTAAGAGACAGAAGGGAGGATCAGTGGAATAGACTTGGGGTAAATGACGTCAGTAAGACAGTGTATGATAAACACAAAGAGCCCAACTTCTGAGACATGAATCTACTATTTGGCAAAATCTGTTGGGAAAATTGGAAAACAATATGGGAGAGATTAGGCTTAGATTAACATCTCACACCCTACACCAAGATAAATTCAGAATGGGTGAATGACTTGAATATAAAGAAGGAAACTATAAGAAAATTAGCTGAACATACAATAATGTATCTGTCAGATCTGGGAAAGGGAAAATTTTAAAACCAAGCAAGAGTTAGAGAAAATTATAAAATGTAAATTAAATGGTTTTGATTATATTGAATTAAAAACCTTTTGTCCAAATAAAAACAATTTAGCCAAAATCAGAAGGGAAAGAACAAATTGGGAAAAGATCTTTATAACAAAAACTCTGACAGGGGTCTAATTACTCAAATATACAAGGAGTTAAATCAATTATATAAAAAACAAGCCATTCACCAATTGATGAATGGGCAAGAGACGTGAATAGGCAATTTTCAGGTAAAGAAATCAAAAGTATCAATAAGCACATGAGAAAGTGTTCTAAATCTCTAATAATCAGAGAAATGCAAATCAAAACAACTCTGAGGTATCACCTCACACCTAGCAGATTGGCTAAAATGAAAGAAGGGGAGAGTAATGAATGCTGGATGGGATTTGGCAAAATTGGGACATTAATGCATTGCTGGTGGAGTTGTGAAATGATCCAACCATTCTGGCTGACAATTTGGAACTATGCTCAAAGGGCTATAAAAGAATGTCTGCCCTTTGATCTAGCCATGCCATTGTTGGGTTTGTACACCAAAGAGATCATAGTTAAACAGACTTGTATGAAAATATTTATAGCTGCACTTTTTGTGGTTTCAAAAAACTGGAAAAGGAGGGTATGTCCTTCAATTGGGGAATGGCTGAACAAACTGTGGTATATGCTGGTGATGGAATACTATTGTGCTCAAAGGAATAATAAACTGGAGGAATTCCATGTGAAATGGAAAGACCTCCAGGAATTGATGCAGAGCAAAAGGAGCATAGCCAAAATAACACTGTACACAGAGACTGATATTCTATGGTATAATTGAATGTAATGGACTTCTGTACCAGCAGCAATGCAATGATACAGAATAATTCTGAGGAACTTATGGTAAAGAATACTACCCACATTCAGAGGAAGAACTGCAGGAGAGGAAACATAGAAGAAAAACAACTGCTTGAATGCATGGGTTGAGGCAGACATGATTGGGGATGTAGACTCTAAACTACCACACCAATGCAACTAACAACAATTTGGAAATAGGTCTTGATCAATGACACATGTTAAAACCAGTGGAAATGTGCATTGGCCATGGGTGGGGGGAATGCGGGGAGGTGAAGGGGAAAGTAGGAGCATGAATCATGTAACCGTGTTAAAAATGAATATTAATATATGTTTAAAAAAAAACAAAAAAAATATGGTACTGGCTAAGAGACAGAAAGGAGGATCAGTGGAAGAGACTTGGGGTAAATGACATCAGCAAGACAGTGTATGATATACCCAAAGAGCTCCACTTCTGGGAAATGAATCAACTATTTGACAAAAACTGTTGGGAAAATTGGAAAACAATATGGGAGAGATTAGGCTTAGATCAACATCTCACACCCTATACCAATATAAATTCAGAATGGGTGAAAGACTTGTATATAAAGAAGGTATATACTGTAGGTAAATTAAGTGAACAAAGAATAGTATTCTTGTTAGATGTATGGGAAAGGAAAGATTTTAAAACCAAGTAAGAGTCAGAAAAAATTACAAAATGTAATATAAATAATTTTGATTATATTATATTAAAAAGGGTTTGTACAAACAAAAACAATGCAAACAAAATCGGGAAGGGAAACAACAAACTGGGAAAAAATCTTTATAACAAAAATTCTGTTAGAGGTCTAATTGGTCAAATATATAAGAAGCCAAATCAATTGTATAAAAAAATCAAGCCATTCCCCAATTGATAAATGGGCAAGAGACATGAATACGTAATTTTCAAATGAAGAAATCAAAGGTATCATTAAGCACATGAGAAAGTGTTCTAAATCTCTGAGAATTAGAGAAATGTAAATCAAAACAACTCTGAGGTATCACCTCACATCTGGCATATTGGCTAAAATGATAGAAGGGTAGAGTAATGAATTTTGGAGAGGATGTGGCAAATATGGGACATTAATGCACTGCTGGTGGAGTTGTGAACTGATCCAACCATTCTGGATGGCAATTTGGAATTATGCTGAAAGAGTGATGAAAGAATATCTGCCCTTTGATTCAGCCATACCATTGCTGGGTTTATACCCCAAAGAGATCATAGATAAAAATATTTGTATGAAAATATTTATAGCTGTGCTTTTTGTGGTAGCAAAAAACTAGAAAACAAGGTTATGCCCTTCATTTGGGGAATGGCTGAAGAAATTTTGGTATATGCTGATGATGGAATACTATTGTAATCAAAGGAATAAAGAACTGGAGGAATTCCATGTGAAATGGAAAGACCTCCAGGAATTGATGCAGAGTGAAAGGAGCAGAGCCAGAAGATCAATGTATACAGAGACTGATACACTGTGGTAAAATCGAATATATTGGACTTCTTTACTAGCAGCAATGCAATGACCCAGGACAATTCTAAGGGATTTATGGAAAAAAATGCTACCCACATTCAGAGGAAGAACTACCGGAGAGGAAACACACAAGAAAACAGCTGCTTGAACATTTGGGTTGACGTGGACATCATTGAGGTTGTAGACTGGAAACCTCCACACCAATGCAACTATCAATAATATTTAAATAAGTCTTGATTGATGACACATGTTAAAACCAGTTGAAATGCGTGTTGGATATGGGGTTCAGGAGTTTGATGAGGTGAAGGGGATAGTAAAAACATGAATCATTTAATATGGACAATTTTTCTAATAATAAAAAAAATTCTATAAAAAAAAGAATTATAGGGAACTAAGTCACATTACTAAAAATAAGAGCCATTGACTAATTTGACAAATGTTGAAAGGATATGAACAGGCATTTTACATAAGGAGAAATCAGTTACCAATAATCACATAAAAATCACTCTAAATCACTAATAATTGAAGAAATGCAAATTAAAATACTTCTGAGGTGACATTTTACACTTACCAATTAACTAACATGCCTGAAAAGAAAAATGAAAAATGCTTGAATGATATGGAAAAATAAGGAAAGTAATGCACTATTAGCGGAGTTGTTAACTGATCCAACCATTCTGGAGGGCAATTTGGAACTATGACCAAAGGCATATAAAACTGTGTATAATATTTGATACAGTAATGCCACTTTTAATTGTGTAATTCAAAGAGATTAAATATATTTTTTTACTTATAATATTTTTCCATGGTTATATGGTTCATGAGTCCCACTCCACTCCCCTCCTCTTTCCTTCTCCAAAAGCTGACAACCAGTTACACTGGGTTATACTTGTATCATTGTTCCAAACCTATTTCTATGTTATTCATATTACGGTAGAGTGATCATTTAACATCAAAACCTAATCATATTTATATCAAACTACATGATTGATCATATATTTTTCTTCTGCATTTCTACAGTTCATTCTCTGGATGTGCATAGTGTTCTTTCTAATAACTTCTTCTGGATTGTCTTGGGTTATTGCATTGCTGCTGGTAGAAAAGTCTATTTGATTCAATTTCACTATGATGTATAAGTTTCTGTGTGCAATATTCGCCTGGTTCTGCTCCTTTCCCTATACATCTGTTGCTGGAGGTCTTTCCAGTTCACATGGAGTTCCTCCAGTTCATTATTCCTTTCAGCACAATAATATTCCATCATAATAATATACCACAATTTATTCATTCATTCTGCAATTGATGAATATCCTCTCATTTTCCAAATTTTTTTCCACCAGAAAGAGCACAGCTATGAATATTTTTGTACAAATCTTTTTCCTTATTATCACTTTAGGGTACAAACCCAACAGTGGTGTTATTGGGTCAAAGGGTAAGCATTATTTTAAAGCCCTTTGGGGATAATTCCATATTACCCTCCAGAATGGTTGGACCAATTCACAACTCCACCAGCAGTGTATTAGTGTCCCAATTTTGCCACATCTCTTCCAATAGTTATGTTTCCTTTGCTGCCATATTGGCCAATCTGCTAAATGTGAGGTGGTCCCTCAGAGTTGTTTTAATTTGCATTTCTTTAACCAGGAGGGATTTAGAACACGTTTTTCATGTGCTTATTGATAGTTTTAAATTCATTAACTGAAAACTGCTTATTCATGCCCCTTGAAAATTTTTTAATTGGCAAATGGTTGATTTTTTGTACATTTGACTTAATTCCTTATATATCTTTGGAAATTAGACATTTCTCAGAGAGTTTTGTTATAAAAATATTTTCCCAGTTGTTTACTTTCCTTCTAATTTTTGTTGCATTGGTTTTGTTTCTACAAAAACTTTTCAATTTGATATAATCAAAGTAATTCATTTTACATTTTGCAATGTTCTCTATCTCTTACTTAGTCTTAAAATCCTTCCTTTCCTTTCCCACAGATCTGACACGTATACTATTCTATATTCACCTAATTTATTTATGATTTCACTCTATAAAAAGTCATTTTTCCATTTTGAATTTATCTTGGTATAGACTATAGAGTATAAGATGTTTTTCTAAACTTAATTTTTCCCATTCTGAGGGCTTCCTGAGGATCTTTCAATTGGAAATTGAAACCCTGATTCCCTGATCAAAGCCATTCCATCACATCTCAACCATCAAGACTTCAAAAATCATGTGAGCTAAGTTTTTGGACTCCATTTTGGGATCAGTTCTCTTAGTCTCCTTCATCCATTACCCAACCTTGCTGAGAGACCCCTTTCAGTCAAACCTTACAATTATAGAAAAGGATAGAAACAGAAAACTAGAAATAGAAATAAAAGGAGAAGGAATGAGGGAGAAGCTTAGGAGTGGGATCCACTAAGGTTCCCACCTAAGTGATGGACCCCATAGAAATAGTGAAGAGGGCCCTTCTGCCCTTCACCCCTTTCCCCAGTCCATAATTTGCAAATAATAAAAAAGTCATTCTATAGTCAGATAGCATTCCAGAGTGCCTGAGAGACAATGAGGGAGAGAGGAATCACAGCTTGGTCTAGCTGCCTCCATCTTGAAGCCAGACCACCCACTGTGAATTTAACTGACTGGGGGGAGGTTTGTGTGAACCCCTTCCTTATCCAGGATCAAATTGTGGTACCACATACTTCCTCTTATAGGGAAGCCTTGCCCCACAGATCCTGTGGAGCAGCAGGACCATTTGGTCACCAGTTTTTGGGTGACACCTCCTTAAATTCTCCCAGTGTATATTTGGCCCCAGGGGAGTGCTGGAAGAGAGACTCACCATATAGATCTTCTCTATCTCCCATTTATGAAACATCCATGACTGGCCTCCTTTATTCTTACGAAGCCCAATTCATTGATCTCATTCCTCTCTATTTTATTGGTATAGGCACTCAGAGATATAAATTTTTCCCCTGAGTATTGCTTTGGCTCTATCCCATATGTTTTGACATAATGTCTCCTCATTTTCATTCTATTTAATGAAGCCAGTAATCTTTTCCATGATTTCTTCTTTGACACACCTGTTTTGAAGAATTAGATTATTTATTTTCCATTTAATTTTAAATTTGTCTTTCCATGGACCTTTGTTAATTATAATTTTTACCACGTTAAGATCTGAAAAAGTGGTATTTATTATTTTTGCTTTCATACATTTGTATGCAATATACCTATGCCCTAGTACTTAGTCAATATTTGCATATGTACCATGTACTTCTGAGAAGAAGGTATATTTATTTTTATCCCTGTTCAGTTTTATTGAGATACATATTAACTCTAAATTTTCTAGCATTTCATTTACTTTCCTTACTTCTTTCTTATTTACTTTTTGTTTGGATTTATTTTATTCTGAAAGAGGAAGTTTGAGATTCCCCTACTAGTATGGTCTTGCTATTGTAAGAAATAAAATGGATATAAAAGCATAGATATAAATATATTAGGGTTTTAAAATATTTATCAATAACCATTAGAAAAATGAAGCCTCATGGCTGTCAAGAGTTAGTTTAAAATATGAAGGTCCTGTTACCTCTGCCTTCTATCCTGACTCCACTCCAAATCACCAAAGAGGAAGTACCAATCCAGTCTCTCACTATTTATCCTTCTATCTATGTGATTATACTTCCTGCCCACATGATTATGCAAGAGAGGAATCTAGTTAGCTCTTGGAAATGTAGTTTGAAAGAGCCCTAAATGTCCACAGGAAGTTTAGATCAGGGACCTCTAAATTAGTTCAAGGACTCCCACATTTCCAATACCATACTATCTACTTCCTTCTTGAACTCCTTCAATTTTTCCTTTAGAAATCTAGATGCTTTATCATTTAGTACATAACTCTTTAGTAATGATATTACTTCATTGTTTATAGTACCTTTTAGCAAATGTAATTTCCTTCCTTATCTCTTTTAATCAGATCTCTACTTTGGCTTTATCTGGTATTATATTTGCTACTCCTGCTTTTTTACTTTAGATGATGCATAATAAATTCTGCTCCAGCTTTTACCTTAAATTAGTGTGTCATCTTGCCTCAAATGTGTTTCATGTAAATAATATATAGTAGGATTCTGGTTTTTAATGCATTCTGCTCTCTGCTTCCTTTATATCAGTGAGTTCATTCCCTTCACATTAAGTATTATGGTTACTAACTATATTACCTTCCATAGTATTATCCTCTTTAGATCTTGTTCTATTCCCTTTCACTCTGTTTCTCCTCACCAGTATTTTGATTTTTGTCACCTCCCCAGTTGTACCTCCCTTCAATTACCCCCTGCTTCCCTTGTCTCCTTCCCCTTCCAGTTCTCTGTAGGGTGATAGAATTCTAAACCCCATTGAGCATACTCATTTCCCCCCCTCTTAGCCAGTTACAATGAGTGTAAAGTTTAAGCACTGCCCATCACCACCCTTATCCTTTCCTCTCTGTATTAATTTTTCTCACCTCTCTATGTTATATAATTTACCCAATTGTATTTCTCTCTTCCCTTTTCTTAGAGTGCAAACCTCTCAGCCCTTGATTGATTTTTTACATGCCATCCATATGCATACATATCATATCATATATACATATTGGTCCATATAATCACATATATATATATATACACATATATATATCATTACATATCATCATATACATAATAATATCATAATCAGCTTACTTTTCCACCTAATTTCTGAGTAAATTCCTTCTATCTTCTCTACTATAAAGAATAATTTTTGAGAATTACATAAATTCTCTTTCCATGTAGACAAATAAACATTTTACTTTAATAAGTCCCTTAAATTTCCTCTATCATATTTATCTTTTTGGGCTTCTCTTGTATCTTGTAATTTGCCTCCAGTTTTTTTGTTTGTTTGTTTAGGTCTGGCTAATTTTTCAGGAATGAATGGAAATCTCTCTTATTGAATGACCATTTTTATCCCTAAAAGATTATGCTCAGTTTTGCTGGCTAGATGATTCAGGGTTGTGAACCCAAATAAATCTTTTGCATTCCGGAATATCATATTACATGCCTTTTGATCCTTTAATGTAGAAGTCCCTACGTCCTCTATGATTCTTATTGTAGCCCCATGGTATTTGAATGTTTTTTCTGGCTGCTTGAAATATTTTTTCCTTGGCTTAGTGGCTTTTGAATTTAGCTATTGCACTCCTAAAAGTCATCAATTGAGGATTTCTTTCAGGAGGTTATCTGTGAATTCTTTCAATTTCATTTTTATTTTCTTATTCAATCTGGGCAGTTATCTTTGATAATTTCTTGTAATATGTTATCCAAGGTTTCTTTTTCATCATGACTTTTAGGTAGTCCAGAAATTCTCAGATTGTCTCTCCTAGATCTGTTTTCTATGTCTGTTGTTTTTTCAGTGATATATTTTGGTTTTCCTCTGTTTTCTTTTTATACCATTGATTCTGCTTTATTTTTTCTTGATTTCTCATGAAATCATTAGTTTCTAGATTGTCAGTTCTGATTTTTAAGGCCTGAATTTCCTCTGTCATTTGTAGGTTCTCTTTTTTCAATTGGCTTATTTCTTCTTGCATCACTTTCCTTTCTTCTTGTACCACTTTCATTTTTTCTTGCATTTTTTTCCATTTCCCTTCCCTACTTTTCCAATAACTCTCTTAATTGGTTTTTGAAGGGTTTTTTGAGCTCTTCTATACTTTGTATTCAATTCATATTTTTTCCTTTTGACTTTGTGTTTTCTTTGCTTTTTTGGTCCTCTTTTGTGTCTATACCTTGCTCTTTGTCTCTATAAAAATTCCTTAGAGTTACGTGCTTTTTTTGGTTGTTTGCTATGTTGAGGGTACCCTGTTAAACTTCAGTCCTTCCTTGATGCTGTTTTTGATTTATTTTCTGGGTTGTTACTATTTTACCGGATGGTCTGGGGATTGAGATTTGAGAGCCCATGTCCCCTGTTTATTCAGCTGACCCTTGAGATGCTGATGGATTAAATACTTTCTTTGGGCTTGGGTGTAAGCTTTTGATCTTAGTCTGAACTTGGTCAGGCCAGGGGTTGATCAAATTCTAGTCTCAGGCTTAGGCTCAAGTTTTTGATCTTGAGGTACTCTTGATTCAATCAGGCACACCCCTGATTTCCTTAACCTGGAGCTCCATCCTTAGTTTTGAACAAATAGATCCGGAGGAGTCTCCCCCTGGGCACTCTGTCTCCACTCCAAACTTTGGATTATGTCCTCATCCGAAGCTCAGATTGGGATTCCTTGCTTTGTTCTGTGTCCATGCATATTGGTCCCCTTCAGCAAAGATTGTCATGAACCAGGACTCTGGACTTTTCCAGAGGTTTGAAATTTCACAGACTTGTGGGTTGACTTGTACCACTATTGGCCCAAGCAGAATTTCAGGGTCTGACTGTTAGTTAGAGCTTATGTGGGGGTGGGGATGGGGTAGAGGAGTTGTGGTTTGCTTTTGACTTGTTCTTCAATCCCTGCTGCTAGTTCTGCTCCCCCCTCACCTCAGTTCCTGAGATAGTCTCTGCCTCCTGTGAAATTGGAATCTGTTAATCTAAAAACTAAGATCATCAGTAGGCTGCAATCCCCAGCAAAACTACAATTCCCAGAACTCCACTCACTTCCTGCCGTCATGTGCTGACACTGGTAGGACATCAGTTGGGTGGAGTTTCCTGTCTAGTTCTCTTTTCCTTCCTGTTGTAGGCTTTGGTGGAGAGGGCTTTTTGAGCAGGAAGAAAAAATTAGTCATGTGGTTTTATTTTGTCAGATAATAAACTTTATAAAAATAATACTTGAAATATTCTACTTTAATTTAACTCCTACATTTATGGAGACCAGAAGTGGGGTTAAGAAATCCTTAATTCTCTCTGAGTAGATTAGTTTGAAAAGAAACCATGTTTCTCCTGCCATGGCTTTTCGCTTGTCCCATTCCCTTCCTTCCTTCAGGGAACTCTCTTCAGAGCTACTGCCTTTTGCTGCTGATCCTGCCACCTCCTGCTCCTGCTGCTGCTGTTGCTGTTCCTGCTCTTCCTCTTCCTGCTTCTGATTGTGTTTGCTGCTGCTGATTGCTTCTGACAAGCTGAAAGTCCTTGGAACCACTCTCCAAACAAGCTTAGAAATTATAAAATCTCTCTTTCCCTCACATTGTCATCAGCTGAGTGCTTGCTTGCTGCTTGCCTTGGAAACCCAAATGTGTTCCCTTAGTGTAGTGCAGAGGTGCAATCAACCCTGCAAAAAGCTAACTGCATAATTTCTGGCAGTTGAGAGGGTTTAGAACCCTGACTAGGGGCAGTTGATCCCAGAGGCTTGGACAGAGAAGAAGGGGCAACTGAGTTCAGTCTTTGGGCTGAAACCTGGCCTTGATTCTGTGGCTTTTCTCTTGAGATTTTGTAGCTTAGCTAATTCCTCTGGATCTCCCTGACCTTCCCTATTTCAATCCTCATTTCCTTTCCTAATTTCCTGTGGGTTTGGGAGAAGGGTGGATTTGGGTGGTAGCAATCAAACTTTGAAGACTTAGTTTTTCCCCATAGTCAAGTAGGGCTTACCCTTGATACAAATTATCTCCTGATTCATCATGTATAATTTCCCTAACCTTAAAGGCAACAAAGCCTCCCAGGGCTGAGTGAGAGCAGGCTCTTGCTCAGTCCACCTGATTCCTGTGTCCCTCCCCAACCTGAAGCTTCTCCATAGGTGGTTGTCAGAGAAACCTTGTATCCCTCTGTCCTTTATAATCAACCCTGAAACTTAATAAACCGTGTTGTCATTTAATCAAACCTTTTGCTAAATCATTGGTTGAATAATAAAAGTGGGATAAGGAGAGAAAGGAATAGTTTCTCTTTGGGTCCTGAGGGGAGTTGGAGGCGTCCATCTTGGAGGAAGTGGTGATCTCTATACTTCCTCTGAGAAGACCTTCTATTTCACAAACAGGGAAGAGCCTTGGGACTCTTCCTTCATGAACTTGAGAAACTGACTAGAAAGCCCTCTAGTTAGTTTCAAACCATTTCTGACTGACCTTTTGTTTGTAGAAGTGCCCTTCCTACTTGGAAGGGTTCAGCCTGTTTTCCTTCAGTGTCCCCTGTCTCAAGCCTGTGTACCCAGACTGTGTCTCCCTGTTGCAGCTGCCTGCCCAAATACCTCATCTTCTCCCCTTGCCACTCATTATACTTCATTGTCTTTTATTTCCCTAAACTCAGCTATTCCCTTACATTTCTCCTGCCACCTCAATCTATTACATCCACTATTGTACCCTCATTTCTCACCCACTAACTTAGGGATCCACAAACCCCATCCACTTGCTTTATTCCCAGATTACATTAGGCAATCCCTCTTAACTCCCTGTCCACGTGGCAGGGGAAGCAAGCTGCTCCCTGGCATTTTTACCTGTAGGGGGAAAGGGAATGAAGTAGAATTGCAAGCATGGCCAGCTCTATGAAAGAGTAATGCATTACCAATCTCAAACAGCTCCCAGTTTTAGGATATCTTTTGTTCCTACCACTCCTGGGTGCACTGGTCCTTGTGAGGAGAGATTCATCTCCCTACACTCCCTTACCATTATGGCCTGCCCAGTCTCTACAATACATCCAATAAGGGATTCCTCCACCCTATGGGAGATCACATATGTGTGACAAAAGAAACCTAAATGGATAATGATCCTGGGGATGGGGAGAACTTTAAAGACTATGGAAGTGAAATTTTAAGCCTTTTCAGGCTCCATTGTTTTATGGAAGTCTCTGTATTAGAATTGGAAAAAAAAGAACTCTTTATTTCAGTGCCTGTATTCTGTCACATATATTGCATTTGCTGATTTCTTGTTTTAATATTTTATTTTGTTTGTTAAGTTCTGTTACACTATGTCACTTTAAGTTACTATGTTTTGATAATTAGCTATATATGATGTTAAATTATGTTTATTTGTACCTCCCCATATGACTGGACTAGAGAAAATACCATTGTAAAAGCCAGGAAAATTTAATGATCTGAAAAATATTACATTTATTTTAAAGAGCCTTCTGAAGTGAAGTGCCTATCATATTCCCCACCTCTGCATTTATAAAAATGTATTAGATGAGATGTATAAACATCTCATCCACTAGGTGGAAAGTTTTTCTAAGGGACATTATAACCCTAAACATTATATATATATATATATATATATATATATAATGAAAATATACTAAAATACATTGGACATATAAAAGACATGCCTTTAGAGCTGTTACTGCCTCATGCCAAAGGAGGGAGCAAACCCAAGGGATTTGATTACCTTGTGATGAGTTATAGTCTTATATGAGAGGTGGAAAGGTTAAGGGTCATGGTATCCTTAAATGGACTCCAAGAGGGAGCATTTCAGCCAAGATTTAAAGCCATGAGCTTCAGTGGCTACCTGAATTGATCCATTTGTTTGTTTCCTCAGAGGAGATTGTATAATTGTCATAAAATTCTAGTTTTATAAAAGTTAAGAAACTTGCTACCTCCCAGAATCCAGGAAGTGAACTATTTGGAGAACATCATGGAGATGCCTGCAGAAACCTCACACTCCACTGAAAGATCTGGAATGAACTTTGGGTTGTAGTGAAATTAAACTGTGGGGGATTGTAACACAGTTATTTTGTATATATACTTTTATGTCAAAGGGGACTGCCCCTTAATTAAGTTTTTGTCAATGTGCCTAGCAATCATTTGTTTTGTTTTGTTTCTTTCCATTTTATACATAAATCATTATAATGTATAAGTTGGTTATGTTTACAAGATCCACTGGGGAGACTAGTTTTCCAAAGGATCTTGGGTGGATTGTGAAATTGGAATCTGTTACCCTAAAAACTAAGAGCACCAGTAGGGCTGTGATCCCCAGAAAAACTACAATTCCCAGAACCCCACTCACTTCCTGTTGTTACATGCTGATGTAGACAGGACATAAATTGGGTGGAGTTTCGTGTCTAACTCTCTTTTCCTTCCTGTTGTTGGCTTTGGTGGAGAGAGCTTTTTGAGCAGGTAGAAAAACTTAGTCATGTGCTTTTATTTTGTCAGATAATAAATTTTATAAAAATAATACTTGAAGTATTCAGTTTTAATTTAACTCCTACACTATCTTTTGGGTTTTTCTTTTCTTTTTCTTTTAAAGTTATTTTTCACTCTGTCTCTTTGTTAGTTCTTTCACTCCTGTATTTATTTTGTGGCAATATTTTAATTTTTGTCAGAGAGGATTTTCATGGTGAAATGGAATTGCTATTCTAGTTACTCCTCCATCTTAGATCCACCCTTGGAAGTTGACAATTTCTTATAATATAATCTCCAAGGTTATTTCTTGGTCATTACTTTCAGGTAGCCCAATAATTCTCAAGTTGTCTCTTCTACATCTATTTTCTAGGTGAGTTGTTTTTTTTCAATAAGATATTTCATGTTTTCCTCTGTTTTTTTTTTTTTAAATTTCTTTCAATCTCCTTTATGGTTTCTTGATTTCTTTAGACATCATTAGGTTCTAGCTGGTCAATTCTAATTTTTTTTAAATTTTAAACCCTTAACTTCTGTGTATTGACTTATAGGTGGAAGATTGGTAAGGGTAGGCAATGGGGGACAAGTGACTTGCCCAGGGTCACACAGCTGGGAAGTGTCTGAGGCCGGATTTGAACCTAGGACCTCCTGTCTCTAGGCCTGGCTCTCAATCCATTGAGCTACCCAGCTGCCCCCTCAATTCTAGTTTTTAAGACCTCATTTTCCGTTTTCAGGTTTTGATTGTCCTTTTTCAATTGGCCCATTTCTTCTTGCATCACTTTAATTTCTCCTTGTATCACTTTGATTTTTTCTTGCATTACTTTCATTTCTCTTCTCCACTTTCCCTTTGCCTCTCTTAGTTGGTTTTGAAGTCTTTTTTTAACTTTTCCAGAATTTCTGTCCAATCTATATTTTTCTTTTGGACTTTGTGCATGTTTGTTTTCCCTGTCCCCTCCTGTGTCTGTACTTTTTTCTTTACCTCCATAAAAATTCTTTAGAGTTATGTTATTTTTTGCTGTTTGTTCATTTTTTCCTATCTAATTATAGGTAGGCAGTGTTTTCTGGGAAGTTGGTGTACCCTGATAAACTTTAGTCCTTGCTTCATGTTATTTTTAGCTTGTTTTTTGGGGCTGAGTGCTGCTAGTTCTGGGAGACCCCTCCCCCTGCTGATTCAGTTGATCCTTGAGATGCTAATGGATTAAAGATTTGCTTCAGGATTGGGCATAAACTTTTTGATCTCACATAAACTTTGATCAGATCAGGGGGTAATCAAATTCTAGGCCCAGGCTTAGGCTCAAATTTTTGTCTTGCAGTGTACTTGATCTAATCAGGCACATCCTTGATTGCCCTGTCTTGGAGCTCTGCCTTGAGTTTTAGGTAGAAAGATTAATACTTAGTACTATCAGCCAACCTAACCTGTGTATTGTGTCCTTATCTCATGCATAGACTGGAAATCCTGGCTTTGCTCTGAGCCCACACTCATCAGCCCACTTTATCCCAGATTGCCTGAGGCTGGAACTCCAGACTTCTACACAGGTTTGAAATTTCAAAGGGTGTAGATTGGCTTTTACCACTATTTACCTAGGTAGGATCACAGAGTATGAACATTGACTTGGACTTTGGTGCTGAACCTGGGACAGCAGATTTGGGGTAGGGGTAGAGGTGCTCTTGGCTTTTTCTTCCCTCCTTGCTACAGCCTTTTGATGTCTATGTTTTCCTTTCACCTCATTTCTCCAGATGATCTCTGCTTACTTTTTGGTTTTACTTTTCTTGAAAGTTGTTCACGCTGTCTCCTTGTTGGTTCTTTTACTCCTGTATTTGTTTTGTGATGATATTTTAATCTTGGTCAGAGAGGATTCTTATGGTGACATGGAGCTACTATAGTTTACTTCTCTATCTTGGCTCTGTCCCCAGAAGTCTAGAAATCACTAATGCGTTGTTGATGGAATTGTGAACTGATCCAACCATTCTGGAGGGCAAATTTCACATCCAAAGGCTTATAAAACTTTGCATTTCCTTTGATCCAGTAATACTACTAATAAATTTGGATCCTAAAAGATTTTTTTAAAAAAAGTGGACTAAAGGACCTATTTGTACAAAATATGTCTAGCAGATCTTTTTGTTGTGGCAAAGATTTGGGAATTGAGTGGATGTCCAACAATTGGTGACTGGTTAAACAAAATATGGTATATGATGGTCATGGAATACTATTGTGCTCTAAGAAATGATGAGCAAGAAAAAGATGGAAAGATCTACATGAACTGAAGGAGAATGAAATTAACAGAACCAATAGAACATTGGAAAAATATTGAGTGCTCATTGGTAGGATAAGCTAACAAAATAAAAATGACCATTCTACTCAAATTAATTTACCTATGTAGTGCCATACCTATCAAACTACCAAAAAACTTTTTTACTGAATTAGAAAAAAACTTTAACAAGGTTCATTTGGAAGAATGAAAGATCAAGAATACCAAGGGAAATAATGAAAAAAACGTGAAGGCAGGTGGCCTAGCAGTACCAGATATTAAACTATCCTATAAATTAGTGGTCATCAAAATGATATGGTACTGGCTGAGAGACAGAAGGTAGGATCAATGGAATAGACTTGGGGTAAGTGACGTCAGCAAGACAGTGTATGATAAACCCAAAGAGTCTAACTTTTGGGACAAAAATCCACTATTTGACAAAAAGTGTTTGGAAAGTTGGAAAACAATATGGGAGAGATTAGGTCTAGATCAACATCTCACACCCTACACCAAGATAAATTCAGAATGGGTGAATTACTTGAATATAAATAAGTAAATGAATTTAACACAGAATATTATACTTGTTAGATCTATGAGAAAGGGAAAAAAATTAAAACCAAACAAGAGTTAGAAAAAAATTGCAAAATGTAAAATAAATAATTTTGATTATATTAAATTAAGAAATTTTTGTACAAACAAAACAATGCAACCAAAATCAGAAGGGAAACAACAAACTGGGAAAAATATTTATAACAAAAAACTTTGACAGAGGTCTAATTACTCAAATATACAAGGAGCCAAATCAGTTGTATAAAAAAAATCAAGCCATTCCCCAAATGATAAATGGGCAAGGGACATAAATAGGCAATTTTCAGATAAAGAAACCAAAACTATCAATAAGCACATGAGAAAGAGTTCTAAATTCTAAAATTAGAGAAATACAAATCAAAACAACTGTGAGGTATCACCTCACACCTAGTAGTTTGGCTAAAATGATAGCAGGGGAGAGTAATAAATGTTGGAGGGGATGTGGCAAAATTGTGACATTAATGCATTGCTGGTGGAGTTGATAACTGATCCAACCATTCTGGCTGGCAATTTGGAATCATGCTCAAAGGGCTATAAAAGAATGCCTGCCCTTTGATCCAGCCATACCATTGCTGGGTTTGTGCCCCAAAGAGATCGTAGTTAAAAAGACTTGTTTAAACATATTTATAGCTGCGCTTTTTGTGGTGGTAAAAAACTGGAAAATGAGGGTATGCCCATCAATTGGGGAATGGCTGAACAAATTGTGGTATATGCTGGTGATGGAATACTATTGTGCTCAAAGGAATAATAAACTGGAGGAATTCCATGTGAAATGGAATGACCTCCAGGAATTGATGCAGAGTGAAAGGAGCAGAGCCAGAAGAACATTGTACACAAAGACTGATACACTGAGTAAAATCGAATGTAATGGACTTCTGTACTAGCAGGAATGAAATGACCCAGGACAATTCTGAGGGATTTATGGAAAAGAATGCTACCCACATTCAGAGAAAGAACTAAAGTGGAAACAGAAGAAAAACAAGTGCTTGAACACATGGGTTGATGCAGACATGATTGGAATGTAGCCTTGAAAGGATCTCACCAATGTAACTATAAATAATATGTAAATAAGTCTTGATTGATGACACATGTTAAAACCAGTGGAAATGCATGTTGGCTATGGGGGGTGATTGTTGGGGGGTTGAAGGGGAAAGTAAGAACATGAATCATGTAACCATAGAAAATTTTTCTCAAAAATAAAATATTAAAAAATAGAATATGGATAGGAGAAGACTTTAAGAGGTCTATCATCTGGTCAAGGGGCATGAATATGCAGTTTTCAGATAAATAAACCTTCAATAACCTTATGAAAAGTGTTCTAAATCTCTCATAATTAGAGATATACAAATCAAAACAATGCTGATGTACCTCCTCACACCTGGCAGATTGGTCAATATGACAGTAAAGGAAAATAATAAATGTTGGAAGGGTTATGGCAAAATCGGGACACTAATGCATTGCTGATGGAAATGTAAATTAATATAGCCATTCTGGAAGGCATTTTGGAATTATGTGCAAAGGGCTTTAAAACTGATGCATACCCTTTGATCCAGCAATATCACTATTAGGTTTGTACCCCAAAGACATAATAAGGAAAAATACTTGTACAAAAATATTCATAGCCATACTCTTGGTGGTGGCAAAAAATTGAAAACTGAAGAGTTGTCCCTCGATTGGGGAATGACAGAACAAATTGTGGTATATGATGGTGATGGAATACTACTATTCTGTAAAGAATGATTATCTGAAGGATTTCAACATAAACTGGGAGAACCTCAATGAACTGAGGCAGAGTGAAATGAGCAGGACCAGGAGAACATTGTATACAGAAAGTAAAACACTGTGGAACAATGCAATGTAATGGACTTTGCTACTGGTAGCAATGCAACAAGCCAAGACACTCCTGAAGGACTTATGGAAAAGAATGCTAACCACATTGAAACAAAGAGCATGGGAGTAGAAGTGCAAAAGAAAAGCATTACATTACTTATTATATGTATGTATGGGTATGTGATTTGGTGTTTTATCTTTAAAAGATTGCTGTTTAGCAAAAATGAATAATATGGAAATAGTTATCAAGTGATAACATTTGTAAGACACAGAGGGATTGCTTGTCAGCTCTGGGAGGGGAGAGAAGAAGAGAGGAAAGAAAATGAATCATGCAAACATAGAAAAATATTTAAACATAAAAAATTAATTAAAAAAGCAAAAAGTAAATAGAATAAGATATTATTAAGAAAATACAAATTGACAAAAAAGAGGTCTTATTATCCCTTCACAATGAGAAAAACACTTTTCTCATTTAGTGTAGAGGTATTAAAACCAATTAAAATTCAAGTAAATTTCAGGCACATTTTTAAAGATAGTTTCTTTTCATATATAATGCAAGAGAAGAAGAAGAGAAATGGTTTGCAAAGAGGTGAAAGAGATTTTGAAAAGAGGAGAGGTTTGCTGGACCTGATGGCATGCTGTGGAACTGATGAGGCTGTGTTCTGGAGAAATCCTTCATTGACTTGAACTCCTCAGTGTTCCTGAAAGCTGGAAGTACCTGTCAACTCAGAAGACCTGTGATTGGACAAGCCTGTACAAATTGCCTGTGATGGGAAGGCCAGAAGCCAAGTTGGGCCTAACTCTAGTAGGGTTGAATCCTAACATAAAGGGTTCACCCTGAACCTACTCAAAAGACCTGTTTATCGTACAAAAGTAATTTGGCAGGATTAAATACTGGGAAGTTAGACAGACAGAGTAGGGATTAGGGAGCATGCAAGAAAATGAAGAAATCTCCATGTGGAGATCTTAGAAGATGGAACATTAGTTAGACCCCTTAGAGTTAGGGAATACTAATTCCTTAATATTCCACTTCATCTTACCATGTTTCCAAAAATAAACCCATGTCCTGTTTTTAAAACCTTTCTGGGAGTTTGAACTGTACACTGGTCACTGAGAGGAGGCTCATAGGCCTTTTCACTGTGGGATACCAAGGAACCATCTAAACCTTGGTATTTCAACATTATCAACACCATCTCAGCAGGAATCTACATGATTTCAATAGTGACCATTTCAGCTTTGAATTTCTTGAAAATGAGAACACATAGGGGCTTTACTTTCCACTTGTTTTTACTTGATATTTATTGAGAGCTGATAATTTGTGTGTTCTTAGCACTGTTTGATTATTATGTACTTTAAAATCTGTGAAGTTAAAAAACTTGTTCAAATGTCAACAAATGCTTTTTCAATCTGCTGGATCTCAGAACATCATATAGTGATCAAAAGAACATTCAACGTGTCAAGTGGCTATCTTTCACTATTATTACATAACAATCTACTATTTTCTTATCCTGATATATTCCTACTATGACACCTACATAGCTTCTCAGTACAATTCTTCATTAGTAATGTATTTTGAATTACTCATACTTACTACACAATTTCGATTATCATTTTATTGACTATCGATTTTAATTCTTCAAAGATGATGCATGACTAAAAGTCATATATTATTGCCATAAAAATATTGCTGCTTGAAAGTAAAGGTTCAAAGACAATCTAGCCTATTCACTTTCTAGTCAATCCATGTCCAACTCAGTTTCAAAAAAGTAATATCTGTCCAAAATCCAAAGATGTATTGAAGAATCACAACTATGAGTTATTCATTCAATGACATACAAGTGTCTTCAAGATAGGTGATTTTGATCTATTTACTCATTTGTTATAATTTTTTCCCTGTGTGTATAGTTAAACTGCTTTGAATGATTATGGATATTGTTTCAAAAGATCTGCAATGATTCAGATATTGATGCAATAAAAATAATGACATCCACACATGGAAATATTTGGAAAACTTTATCATCTATAGGGAATAACTGTTTACCTCGTTTTTTGTATTGAATATTCCCCATGATAGTGGTAAAAGAAATGGTGTTCAAATGTCTCTAAGTTTATGTTTTGTGTTATGTTGATAGTCAGATATATATTAAACATTGCTTTGTCTGTTGTCACATCTTTCAAGAAATGTTTTATGATTCTGTGATATTTATGGGACACACTTGGTGACAGAAACTTCTAAGTTATTGTTTTGCTACATAGAATCAATACTTTTAATGTCAAAAAACAATAAGAGAAGTGCATTATGTAACTATCAAAATGACCAATGTTACTTAATAATCACTGATTTCTTTTTTTATATTTTCAGCAAAGATATAGTTTTGGACATTTTTCACATACCCAGAAATGAAGGGATAAGAAAATAAGCATGTAAGTCAGGATATTGAAATTTTATTAATTGCTGTTTATGGACGATTCTATCAAGAACTGAACTTTTCCAAGCATTTGATATTAAATCTTTCTGATATTTTGAGAATGTATTCCTCAGTTTCCTCAGAATTATGTGAACTCCAACATATATTTTTGCTATTTACAATTGGTCTAGTACCCCTGCTTTTTTCATCCTCCTTTTCTTTATTATCATTTCTATTCCATATACAAAGCACTGAAGTTAAATACAAATTCTGTGGGTCCTATCTCATTGATGGAGAAAAGTATTTATTATATAAATCTTTGCCTGTTTCTAATCTTTCATTATTTTATCTAACAAGAAAAATTACATTAGGGATAACAAAAAGTATTAGATGTCATTACTAGTTTTTACTTCATTTTACTTTATAATTTTTAATGTTTCCCCAATTTACATTTCAATATAATTTCCTAGTTTTTGTTTTCTGTTATTTTGCAAATCATATTCTTTCTCTCTGTTCTACACTGTTTTTCCCTCCCTAAAGAAGGCAGATAATATAATATAGGTAGTACTTATGTTATCATATAACACATATTTCCATGTTCATCATGTTGTGAAAGAAGACACATATTGCTTACACTAGAGAAAAATTCATGGAAGAAATAAATAATGTTTTTTTCAATTTGTAAAACTATCTACTCCTTTTATGGTGGTGGATATTCCTTTTTGTCATGAGGCTCTGTAGTTGTCCTGGATCCTTGCCTTGTTGATAATAGCTGTTATTCATAATCGACCATTATACATTATTGTACTTACTGTATACAACATTCTTCTGGTTTGGCTCACTTCATTTAGCTTCACTTCATATGTTTTTACAGGTCTTTTTCTTTATTATTTTTTAAGATGCAATAGTATGCTATTAAAAGCATATACCACAACTTGTTGAGCTGCTTCCCAATTAATGGACATCCTTTTGGTTTCCAGTTCTTTCTCACCACAAAAAAGCGCTACTATTATTTATTTTTGTATAGGCAAGTTATTTTCCCCTATCTTTAATCTCTTTGGATACAGACCTAGTAGTGGGATTATGCAGTAAGGTTATAAATAATTTTATGAACTTTTGGACATTATTTCAGGTGGCTCTCAGAATGGTTGTATCATTTCACAATTCTATTAGTATCCTGATTTTTCCACATCCTCTCTAGCATTTATCACTTTCCTTCTGTTTATATTAACCAGTCTTATGGGAGTGAGATGGTATTTCAGAATTGTTTTTATTTGCATTTCTCTAGTCAGTGGTTATTTTGAGCATTTTTATATGACTAAAGATGGTTTTAATTTCTTCATCTGAGAATTATTTACATTTTTTGACTGTTCGTTACCTGGAAAATGCCTTAAGTTCTTATAGATTCGACCCAGTTCCCTACATATTTGAGAAATGAAGCTTTGCCAGAGAGAATTCGCATAAAGAATTTTTTCAGTTTATTGTTAGCCTTTTAGTCTTGGTTGCATTACTTTTGTTTGTGAAGGAACCTTTTAATTTCATGTAGTCAAAGTTAACTATTTTACATCTCACATGTTCTCTATATCTTGTTTTAACCTAAATTCTTCCCTTTCCATATATCTGAGAAGTAAACTATTTTGTGGTCCTCTAAATAGTTTATGGTATAACCCTTTATTTCTAAATCATACATCCATTTTGACTTTACCATGGTATATGGCATATGCCTATGCTTAATTTCTGCCATCCTGTTTTTCAGTTTTCCCAATAGTTTTTGTCAAATAGCTTTTCTTTCAAAAGCTTAGATCTTTGTTTTTGTCAAACATTAAGTTACTATGGTCATTTACTATTACATGTTGAGTGCCTACTCTATTCTATTGTTCCTCCACTCTATTTCTTAGGCAGTACAAGATTGTTTTGATGGTTGCCACTTTATAATATAGTTTTATATATGATATAGCTAAGTCAATTCCTTTATGGTTTTTCATCAATTCTCTTGATATTCTAGGTCTTTTGTTCTTCCATATTAATTTTGTTATTTTTTGTAGCCCTATGAGATAATTTTGGGTAGTTTGATTGGTATGACACTGAATGAATAAATAAATTTAGAAAGAACTCTCATTTTTATGATATAGGTTCAGCCTACCCATGAGCAATTAGTGTTTTTCTAATTGTTTAGATCTGACAATATGTATAAAAAGTGTTTTGTGGTTGTGATTAAGTAGTTTCTGATTTGTATTGGCAGGTAAGACATTATTACTATTTACTAAAGTAATTTAATATAACATGGAATTTATAACTACAAAAATAAGGAAAACAATAAAAAGGTGGAAATCTATAACAAACTAGAAGCACCTTGAGAAATGGAAAAAATGAGAAAATCAACCTGGTTGTTTTTGGAGACAGTACCTGGTTTGTGAATTTTTAAATAACATGTCATGGTAACTGTAAAGACCATGAGGCTTTGATTCTTTTTTTTATTTTTTTAACCCTTAACTTCTGTGTATTGACTTATAGGTGGAAGAGAGGTAAGGGTAGGCAATGGGGGTCAAGTGACTTGCCCAGGGTCACACAGCTGGGAAGTGTCTGAGGCCGGATTTGAACCTAGGACCTCCCATCTCTAGGCCTGGCTCTCAATCCACTGAGCTACCCAACTGCCCCCAAGACCATGAAGCTTTGAGACTCATGTGAAATATAGGAGTTCTAACCATCTTAAGGCCCAACATCTGTTTGAGGCAGTGAGTTACCATTGTGATCGCATTTACATACCCTCTAATGATTAATTATATAATTAATTAACTTTAATTTCATTGGCAGCTAGGTGGCACAATAAAGTACAACCCCTTGAGTCAGGAGGACCTGAATTCAAATCTACCAAATCTACTAGCTGTATGACCCTGAGAAAGTCGCTTAACTCTGTTTGCCTCAGTTTCTTCATTTGTAAAAAAATTTGAAAAGGAAATGAAAAAACACTACAGTATCTTTGCCGATAAAAACTCAACTGGTGTCACAAGGAGTCAGATACGACTACTCAACTAAACAATGACAATAACAAATTCTAATACTTCAACTATTAATAATAATTGAAAAGAAAATTATACTTCCACATTCTCTCATCTAATTAAATTATCCCAGTTACTTGTCATTTTATATCTCTCCTCCTTTCATGCAAAATTCCTGAAAAGAAGGCTGTCTACAGTCAGTGTTCTACTTCCCTTCTCCTCACTCTCCTCTTACCTCTCAAAAGCCTGGCTCCTCGGGGTAGCTGGGTAGCTTGTTGGATTGAGAGTCAGGCCTAGAGATGGGAGGTCCTAGGTTCAAATCTGGCCTCAGCCACTTCCTAGCTGTGTGACCCTGGGCAAGTCACTTGACCCCCATTGCCTACCCTTACCACTCTTCTCCCTTGGAGCCAATACACAGTATTGACTCCAAGATGGAAGGTAAGGGTTTTTTTAAAAAAAAGCCTGGCTCCTGACCTCATCATTAAGTTAAAAGGGCTCTCCTTTAAGAGAGGTTTAAGGGTTTAAAATGATTAGAACTAACATTCTTTGCTCATCCTTTATCCTTCTTGACCACTCTGCAACCTTTTTTGTTAACTTTTACAAAGAAATATTTACAATCAATATATAAAACAATTAAGCAAACAGCTTAGGTTACTTCCAATAGGCAATTGGCCTAACTCTGTCTTACTGACTGGCAATGACAAAAAAATACAATATGAACATTTCCACATAGCAGTAACAATCCAGTTATGAATCCATAATCCAGAATAATTCTCTTGTTGTCTCTGGGGAGGAAGAAAACATTTCTATTCACTTGCTTCTTCCCTAGTGTCATACTCAAGACTACAGTCTACGTTGTATGATAATATAAACAATGTACATATGCAAACAAAAATCACAATTATTTCCAAATGCAAAGTTGTTCAATTTAACAAAATAAGCAACATTTCAAAAAGTTTTATCAAATATTTCCTTTTATTTTTTAATTTTTACTTCCATGATATATTTCCCCCTCTGCTCTCTTCTTCACACATTAAAGAGGCAAAACCCAAAATATCCATTATATATGAAATCAGACAAAACAGATTTCTATGTTAACCATGTTGCAAAAAAGGAAGAACATTTGTGAAAAAAAATTTATATTTCATTCTGCACTCAGAGTTCATAATTTCTCTGGAGATGGATAGAATTTTTTCATATTGAGTACTTTGTAATTATTGTGGGTCACTGATCATAGTTGCTAAGTTTTTCACAGTTAATTATCATTATAATTTTACTCTTACTGTGTACATAGTTCTATGTGCTCATTTCAGCTTATTTTATGTTTTCCTAGATTTTTCCTAAAACCATCCTCTTTATTATTTCTTATAGAACGATAACATTTCATCATATTCATATGCCAAAACTTATTTAGCCATGCCCCAATTAAGGGACATCCTGTCAGTTTCCAAATACTTGACAATACTTTTGAGAAGTGCTGTAAATATCTTGGTACACATTGATCTTCTTTCTTTTTAAAGAAAGTCTCTTTAGGATATAGACCTAAAAAAAGTATTGATGGGCCAAAAAATATAAAATTTTGCACTCCTTTAGGCATAATTGCAAATCATTCCCCCAAATTGTTGGATCAGCTCACACAGCTCAGTGAACTGTGACTTGGTGTACCTATTTTTTCTACATTCCCTGAAATGTTTTCCATATTATTTTTCTTACAATCTGATAGATATGAAGTGATACCTCTGAATTATTTTAATTAGCATTTTTCTAACTATTAGTGATTTAGAACATTTTCCCATATAATTATTAATAGCTTTTATTTCTTTTTCTGAAAACTACCTATTTATATGACTGGACTTTTTTCAATTTTGAAATGCATTTTATTCTTTAAAAATAGTTCAATTGCTTATATATTTAAGAAATGAGACTTTTATTGGAGAACCTGTAAAATTTGATTCCTAGTTTTTTCTTTCCTTCCTTCCTTCCTTCCTTCCTTCCTTCTTTTCTTCCTTCCTTAATTTCTGTCTTATTTTAGTCACATTAGTTTTGTTTGTGCAAAATCTTTTTAATTTTATGTAACTGAAATTACTTTATGTCCCATAATCTTATTTATTTTTTGTTGATAAACTCTATTGTTATCCATAGATCTGATGGGTAATTTTTTACAGTGCTCTCATAATTTGCTTATGAATTCACCCACTATAAAATGTAAAATCTTCTTTTTGACTTCTTAGGACTTTCTTACCTCCATGAATTCCTTAATCTAGTGATATTGGCTTCCTCAGACAAAATATTCCACCTTCTAATTCTTCATTTTTTTGACTATTCCCTAAACCTAGAATTTTCTCACTCCTCATCTCTATCATGTGAATTCCTCAGTATCCTTAAAGTTCCCATTGAAATTCCATCTTCTACAAGACTTTCCAAATCACTCCTTATGTTAGTTCCTTCTCTCTATTATTATATCTAATTTATTCTATATATATATATCTCATTCGAATATAGGGGTTATTTTGTCTATTACCCTTTCCATTGGAATTTATATCTTTCAGTCTCAATCTCTCTATCTTTTTTTTTTGTTGTTGTTGTTGTTCCTCTATGGCTCTGTCTGTAACTTTTTTTTCTCTTTTTTCTTTTTCTCTTTTCAATTGCTGCTATCAAATTTCCTTGTCCTTTCTTTAATCAAGATTCACTTAATTGTATTCACTGAGAAAATATAGAAAACTTCCTTTGGATCTTTTCCTTTTTCTTCTTAGGCTGAAGATGATAAATTTATGTTTTCCTTCTCCTTTCTTTAATCTAGATTCACTTAATTGTATTCACTGAGAAAATATAGAAAACTTTCTTTGGATCTTTTCCTTTTTCTTCTTATTTTTTAAACATTTATTAATATTCATTTTTAACATGGTTACATGATTCATGCTCCACCTTTCCCCTTCAACCCCCCCCAAAGCCCCCCCCCCCCCCATGGCCGATGCGCATTTCCACTAGTTTTGTCATGTGTCCTTGGTCAAGACCAATTTCCAAAGTGTTGGTAGTTGCATTGGTGTGGTAGTTTCGAGTCCACACCCTCAATCATGTCCACCCCGACCCATGCGTTCAAGCAGTTGTTTTTCTTATATGTTTCCTCTCCTGCAGTCCTTCCTCTGAATGTGGGTAGCTTTCTTTACCATAAATCCCTCAGAATTGTCCTGGGTCATTGTATTGCTGCTGGTACAGAGGTCCATTACATTCAATTTTACCACAGTAT